>NW_024412418.1:1428874-1442463 GCF_014898765.1 Herpailurus yagouaroundi | reverse complement strand
ACACACACACACACACACACACACACACACACACACACAAGCCAGAACAGTGGGCTCTAGACATCTCCTGAATGGATATCTTCTGTCTCAAAGACAAATCTACTTGTCTACACTGTGGCCGGAGTCATCATTTAAAAATGCAGATCTGAGCACATTACTAAAGGGCTTCTTGTGAAATACAGAATTAAGACCCAAATCTTAAAAGGCTTACAAGACCCTGTAACACCTACCTTGCCTACCTTTCCAACATTATTCCACGTCATTACCCTTCCCACTCCACACTTCTGGCACTTCCCCAAATTCCTTAATGTGTTAAATACCTACTGTCCCAGGACCATAAGACGAGCTTTCCCCTGCTTCCAATGTTCCCCAGCCCAGTGCCTACCCTCTTCCACCTACCCAATTAAAATTCCCCCTCATTCTTTAACCTCGGTTTAAATTTCACTTCATTAAGGAGGTCCATCCCGGGGCGCCTGGGTGGCGCAGTCAGTTAAGCGTCCGACTTCAGCCAGGTCACGATCTCGCAGTCCGTGAGTTCGAGCCCCGCGTCAGGCTCTGGGCTGATGGCTCGGAGCCTGGAGCCTGTTTCCGATTCTGTGTCTCCCTCTCTCTCTGCCCCTCCCCCGTTCGTGCTCTGTCTCTGTCCCCAAAAAAAAAAAACTTTAAAAAAAAAAAATAAAAAAAAAAAAAAAAAAAAAAAGGAGGTCCATCCCGATCCCGCTTCTACCCTTCCCAGGGCCGACCTGTTCAGATCTCCCATTATAGTAGTGCATGGCTCCCAATACTTTCTCATGGCAGGTAATGCAACGTACTTAAAAATAACTGTCTAATTACTTGTCACTCTTTGCCCCCCTTATTTGATGCAAATCCCACAATGACCAGGAGCAGGTCTATCTTGTTCAACAGCAAATTTACAGTAGGCACTTCATATATTTCAGTTTTACCAACAAATGGGGGGAAATCCAGGCTTCTGGAGGGGTTATAGGGAAACCAAGAATTAGAGACACAGTCACGCGACCAAGTTAAGTTTGGCCCGACTGCACCCAGCTCTTTCAGTCTTCACAGTCTAAGCTTTTGGACACCATGCTATTTCACATGCTGCTTCTTCATCTATTACCTTGAAGCAGAGTGTGCAAAACAGCAGTCTGTGAGCTGCATCCAGCCTGCAGATAGGCTCTATTTGCTTCCCACAAGTGAAGGAAAAGCTGGAGATTTTCACATTAAAAATCTGTATATCCAGCTTCCTTAGGAAAGAAGAAAGACCTCATGGGGTCCTTGTTCCCACACGGTAACTATTGCTCAGAACTGGGAAATGGACACATCCTAGGAATATCTTTATTCTCTACTGTCTCCCCTTCCATTTCACTTATTTGGGATGGTTGCCTGGCCCCTACAGGCATTAGGGTTTGTTATCTCTGCTTGTCAAAAAGACATAAGATGAAAATTGTTCAGTCACTGATGGCTGTGGGGGCATCTAAAATATGGGTTTTCCCTTCCTTACTTGGTCATACGATGTAAATAGTCCTTGGCTTTTACCTTTACAATGATACAGCTTTCATTCCAAATGCCATATATCTATCCTCACTATTTGCAGGGAATTTTGTCAGTCTTACTGGTCACCAGCATAGTAGAGCTCGGCATCTCTGTGACTATCTCCTCCTTCAGAAGCAAGTGCTGGACAACCTCCGATGAGGTGCGTTGGATATTACTGCAAGAATGGGTTCCTGTGGGGACACTGCAAGGTGACCCCCAGCCTATTAGTGGGCAGGGCAGTATTCTCAGATGTTGAACTACAACTTCTGAGGTGAGGCAGGTCAAGGAGAGACAAGCTTAACCAACAGCGATGGCTGGCTCACTCCAGCCTCTGAGGCAGCCATCCTGCCCTCTTTGCTGTCTAGTCATCTCTGTTCAGACATAGCTCCTTCTCTCCCTGCCAGAGTATATGAAGAGAAACAGACTTAATGGGAACCTATATTACTGTGACACGGAGGGCTTCTCCCTGGGCCACAAGGCTGTGTGAGTCAATCCCCTCACCAGAGGAGAGGCAGAGAAGAAAAATATTTAAGAGCCATACTCCTGTTATTTATAATTGTTACAGCTTACATTTACTAAATGTTTACTCTGTCAGTCACTGTTGTAATCACTTAGCACCAACTTAATCCTAACAAAACCATCAAGACTCCCTTCCTTTACATATGAAAAACTAAAACACAAAGAGTAACCTCTCCAGGTTCACAGAACATCAGGATTCTGACTCAAATAATGTGGTTCCAGGGATGCCTGGGTGGCTCAGTCGGCTGAGCCTCTGACTTCAGCTCGGGTCATGATCTCACGGTTTGTGGGTTCAAGACTTGCATTGGGCTCTGTGCTGATGGCTCAGAGCCTGAAGCCTGCTTCAGATTCTGTGTCTCCCTCTCCCTGCCCCTCCCCCTGCTCGTGCCACCTTTCTCTCTCTGTCGGTCTCTCTCTCTCTCTCAAAAGTAAGTGATCATTAAAAAATATTTTTTTAAATAATGTGGTTCCTGAGCCTGCTCTCTAAATCCCAAAAAACAATTCCAGGACCCGTGTTAAGTGGGGTTTTTCCCCCACTTTTCTTTTACATCAACTTTGTAGAAGTATAATTTACTAACAATAAAATGCACCCATTTTAAATGTATGTAATTCAAGGGGTTTTGACAAATTGTACACCCCTGTTTAGCTACCATTATAATCAAGATACAGTGAATTCCTATCACCCTGAAGGAGTCTCTGGAACCTCTTTGCAATCAGTATCTCCATCACCTCGATTAGTTTTTATTTTTTCAAACTTCACATATGTGGATCATAAATAAGTACATTTTGTGTCTAGGCTTCTTTCACTAAGCAGCATATTCATGAGATTCATCCATGTTGTCTCATGTATCAATACTTTGTTCCTTTTACGTGAGGGCACACCACAATTTGCTTATCCGTGTACTTCCTGATGGGCATGTGGTTGCAATGAACATTTGAGTTCACATCTTTGGGTAGACATATGGTGTCATTTCTCTTTTGCATTTCTCAAATCCATGACCTCGTTGCTAGATGGGATGGAAAATGGACGCTTAACTTTGTAAGAAAATATCAAATGGTTCTCCAAAATGGCTGTATCACTTTGCATTCTTATAAGTAATATGAGAGGTATGGCTGCTCTCTATAACCAGCAACACTTGGAATTGCCAGTTGTATTGATAATTTTGTTATTCTAGTGTGTATGTAGTAGAATTTCATTGTAGTTTTAATTTGCATTTCCCTGATGGCAAATGATGATGAGATTCTATGTGTTTATTGTCCTCTTTTTTTTTTTTTGAGATGTGTCTCTTTAAATTGTTAGCCAACTTTTATTGCATTACCCTATTGAATTACAAGAGCTTAAATGATTCTTAACACAAGTCCTCTTTTGAGATATATGTATTGCTACTATTCTTCCCAGCCTTGGCTTGCCTTTTCATTTTCTTAATAGTTTCTTTCACATAGCAACTTGTGATTTATTTTCTTTTATGGTTAGTCCTTTTCGTGTCCCAACAAAGCTTTGCCTACAAGACTGTAAGGATTTTTTTCTCTATTTTCTTGTGGAAATTTTATAGCTTTAGCTTTTGTGTTTAGATCTTTAACAGATGTCAAGTTAACTTTTACACACTATATAGTTCTGAGGTGAGAAGTTCACGCACCCCTGCCATGGAGATATATAGCTATGCCAACGTTATTTGTCAAAAATGCAATGTCTTCCCCCATCACCTTGGCACCTTGGTTGAAAATCAATTGACCTCATATAAATATTTATATTTATATGAGGTCTCATATGACCTCATATTTATATGAGGTCTTTTTGGATGCTCTATTGTGTCCCACTGATCTGCATGTCGATCCTTTCACATATTCCATGCTGTCTTCATTTCTGTAGCTTTCATGTAGTAATCCTTTTTTAGTGGCAAAATATACATAATATACTATTTATCATTTTAGCTACTTACAAGTATACAATTCAATGGCATTAAATTCATTCATAACGATGTGTAACCATCAGCACTATCTATGTCCAAAACTCTTTCCTCATCCCCATACAAACTGCGCCATAAAACATAACTCCCCCTTTCCTCCTCCTTCCAGCCCCTCATACCTTCTAGTTTAGGTCTCTACATCTACTTTCCGTTATCTACTAATGACTCACATTTCGTGAGACCACAAAATGTACGATCATAACCTGAGCTGAAATCAAGAGTCGGATGCTTAACCAACTGAGCCAGCCAGGCGCCCCCATGAAAGGGTTATTTTTTAGTGGCATGGCAATGTGAAAAGTACAAAGAGAATGCAAAGATGTTATGTAATATGCACCCTGATCCCAAGAAGAGGAAAGAGTTATTTATCAAACAGCTTCTCTGTGCAAACCACCGTGCCCCAAACATTATTTTATATAGTCTTCAGTAATAGCCACCCTGGAGTAAGGTGTAACTGAAGTGGTTATTATAAAGCATATATCAGAGATGAGAGGGGAGGGGAGGGGAGAGGGGGAAAGGAGAGGAGAGGAGAGGAGAGGAGAGGAGAGGAGAGGAGAGGAGAGAGAAAAGTGCAGGACCTAGAATTCAACTGCAGTGTATGACTCCTAGCCTCACCAGTTAATAGTTCTGTGACACTAGTCAGGTTACTTAACATCTCTGAATCTCAGCTCTCTCAGTTATAAAACAAGGAAAATAACCTCATATGAATGTCATTAATAATTACTTGAGATGACTTTGGAACTCTGTCCAGCACCTGGCAATCACTGTTGCCATTAGAGAAGAGTACATTTAAAATCATACACTTAAAATCTTGAATAAAGTTAAAGAAATTCCAATTCATGCCTCCAAATCTTTCTTTTAACAAATGAAAAAAAATTACAATTCAAATGAAACAAAAGTTTTAGGGTAAGTGAGAATGCATAAATCTCCCCTAAAGTACTATTTATCCTCACATAAATATCCCTCCAATGGTGATAAAATATAGATGTGAAAACAAATTAGAAGGTGGGGAATGACGATGATCATACAAGAGAATGTGGCAGGCATTTTATTTTAGGCCTGCCATCAATCAGAGAGGTAACCATCATTAGGTCATTTAACCACTCAGAGTTCCAATCACTTCATCAAACAGAACAAGTAGTCTATTCTGACTCTATGGATGACCTTAGAAAGGACACAGGATGGCAAAACTCAGCAGACTGAGGCTGTAATGACAGCCTCTTTCAAAAAAAAAGTAAAGACTGGGAAGCATTGGCTAGAGGTTGTATCAGATGCTGTCACTTAGTTGTTTAAAAAAACTTCAATAGATCTCATTTACCTGTAAAGGAAGGTCCGCATTTCCTGGCCTAGTGTCTTGGTACCTTCAGGCTGCTATAACAAAAATAGCATGGCCTGGGTGGCTCGAACAAGAAAAAGTCCTCAGAATTCTGGTGGCTGGAAGTCCAAGATCAAGAGGCCAGTAGATTCAGGCCTGGTGGATGCCAGATGGTTCACAGATGCCATCTTCTCACTGTGTGCTCACCTGGTGGGAAAGACAAAGGCGCTCTCTGGGTTTCTTTTATAAAAGCACTAATCCCATTCATATAGGCTTCACCCTCATGATTTAATTGCCTCCCAAAGGCCCCAACTCCAAACACCTTCGTGCTGTGGATTAAGTTTCCACTTATAAATTTGGAAGGGGCACACTCAATCTATAGTATTCCATCCCTGCCTGTCCCCCAAATTCATGCCCTTTCACATGAAAAATATATTATTTCCACCCCAACAGCACCGGAAGTCTTTATGTTTCAGCATGAACTTCAAAGGCTAAGTCCAAAGTCTCATCTAAGTATCATCTAAAACAGATAGGAGTGAGACTCAATGTAAGATCCATGCTGAGGCAAATTCCTCTCTAGCTGTGAGCCTATGCAACCAAATGTGTTATGACACCAACCTTCCAAAATACGGTGTTGTGACAGGCATAGGATAGGCATTCCCATTCCAGAAGGGATAAATAAGGGGGGAAAAGGTCAGGTTCCAAGTAAGTCCAAAACCTAACAGGACAAACAGACCTTAAGGCTCAAGAGTGACCCCCTTTGGCTGGATGCTCTGGCTTCCAACCACACGTGGCTCAGCAGGAAGGCCCCACAGGAACTCTCTGCCTGAGCTCTGCCCCTGCAGCAGCTCTCTGCCTGGGCCCTTTGATTCTTCCAGGCTGGAGTCCCATGCCTGTGGCTCTGCTGGGGTGGGGCCCCAAGCCCGTGCTCCGTCGCATGGCAGATTCTGAAACCTCAGTGGGGGTGGTCACACTCCCACGGCTCAGCTGGTTGCAGCCCATGCGGTGGTGCCCACCCTCTGAGACACTGGGAGGGGGCATTCTGGCTTGGCTTGAACCAGAGGGATGGTCCTAGCCTTTGAAATCATTCTTCTTCCAGGGCTCTTACACTGTCAGCCCCTGGTAGGAGTGGCAGCCCCTGAAGCTCTCAGAATCACCTTTGGTGTCATTCTTCCATTGCTTGGAGAATAGGTTCTGGCTATTGTTGAGATGGCTGATCTATACTGGTTTCCTTATCAAACAAGTCACGGCCGTACTCTTAGTGTTCTCATTTTTTTTGCAGAATGGATAGACTTGGTCCTGCTTTCTTTTTGCTTAACAATTCCATTTTTAAGTAATGTCTCTCTTCTCATATTTTACCATTAGCTAGCTATCTGAAGGATTCAAGCTTCACTTTCAACACCTCTTAGGAATAGCTTAGCTAGGGGTGCCTGTATGGCTCAGTTGGTTAAGCATCTGACTCTTGGTTTTGGCTCAGGTCATGATCTCATAGTTCATGGGTTCGAGCCCCATATCAGGCTCACAGAGCCTGCCCGTGATTCTCTCTGCCCCTCCCCCACTTATGTTCTCTGTGTCTTTCTCAAAAAAGAAAGAAAAACTTAAAAAAAATAGCTTCAGCTAAATTTCGTTATTACATAAAATATTTATCATTCATTATTAATAATTACTACATGAAATTCCATCATTTCCTTCACTATTGCAAGTTCTACCTCCCACAAAACATTAGGACACAAACAATTCGGCCATGTTCTTTGCAACTTTATAGCCAAGATCACCTTTCTTCTGGTTTCCAACAACATATTTCTCATTTCTGTCTGACACCTCATCAGGATGACCTTTATTGTCCATATTTCCACGAACATCTCGTTCAGGATTACTTAGGTGTTCTCTAAGAAGACTAAGGCTTTATCTACAGCTCTCCTTTTTTTCTTCCTGGGCTCTCACCAGAATTGCCCTTAATGGTTCATTCATAGCAATATAAGTTTTTTCTAGTATGTAGAACTCAAGCCTCCTCCAGCCTCCAAACATTACCCATTTCCAAATATACTTCCACACTTTTAGACATGTGTTACAGCAGCACTCCCATTTCCTGGCATCAATTTCTATCTTAGTCCATTTGGGCTGCTATACCAAAGACAGAGTGGCTTAAACAACAACAATTTATTATTCATAGTTTTGAAAGCTGGGAAGACCAAGATCAAGGTACTGGTAGATTCAGAGTCTGGTGAGAACCTGTTTCCTGGTTCATAGCTGGTAGTCTCACTGTGTCCTTACATGGAGGGAAGGGCACGGGAGCTCTTTGGGGTTCCCTTTTATAAAAGCACTAATTCCATTTACGAGGGCCCCACCCCCGAACTAATACCTCTCCCAAACATTCTACCTTTAAATACCATCACACTGGAGATTAGGTTTCAATGTAGAAGTTTGAAGGGACACAAACATTCAACTTATAGCAGCTAGCATACCACCCAACAATATCTGTTTATCATCTGCCTTCACACTATGCTGCATCATAGCCTTGTTTTTCTACCCACTGCCTCTTCTACCTGCATTTCACTCCTATCTTACTTCATCTTACCTTTTTGCCAGAGGAATTCCTGTCCACCCATCAAGACATGGATCAAACATTCCTCAATGAAGCAATTTCCTGGCCCTCAGAATTAGGTCATGACTTCTACATTCCCATAAAGCACTTAGCACCTATTTCTATAATAGCATTTGCTAAACTGTATTACTGTCTATTTATATCTTGGTATACCTGTAATTGTGAGCACCTTATAGACAACGCCCACATCCAATTAGTTTTGATCTTCACCTAGCAGGTGAACAGTAAATCATTATAAAACTGAATATATGAATGCTGAGAAGATTATTTTAAATTTCTTAGAAGCTTCATAATATTAAGTATGGGAAGAATATTTCAATCTTAACCAAATTCCCCTTTTCGATATTTGAGGTAATAGTGATAAATAGTGATAAAACCAGTGAGTCGATGGTAAAGACAATGTTAGTACTGGTATTTGTTTTCTAACTCCTTGTGTAGATGTTGTGTCCTCCCTACTGTCTTAAGGCAGAGGCAAAAAATAATTTGGGAATACAAGAAGAAAAGAACATCCAAGGTGATTGATTATTCCATTAATGTTTTCTATACCCCTTGGTTTTATAGATTGTATTTTTCTTGCCTTTGGATGTTACTCAAGAGAGTGAACGTTCTGTCCCTGAAGAAAATACTGCAGTACAATTTGAGCTTCAAGAACAGTCCTCCACTGCTGATTCAACAACAAACATACAACCTGTTTTCATTGGAGGCTATACTTTCTTCAAGTTAAGAGTCACAAGAAATCCTTTAGCCTTCAGACATTCAAGGAGGAGAAACAGTAAAACTTACTACACATCTTCTGTGTCTATGCTAGATGAACAACAGAAAAGTATTTCTCCACCTTCACAAGTTTATGAGGAAAGACCTAAGCTGAAACCTTTGCTTCCCACATTGCTGGAAAGGTCCACAGAAAACATCCCATATGCCAAACAACTGAAAGATGAAGACCTAAAAGCTGCTATTGCACAACGCCCAGAAAATCAAACCCAACTTCTGCAGTCCCGCGCTTTGCCACTCCAAGTTTTCCCATCCAGTTACATAAAAAAACTCCAAATGTTACCACCCCAGGCTCTGCCAGTCCTGGCATCTCAAGCCCCAACATACCAGGACACACAGTCTCAAGGCCTGACATCAGAAGACATGCCATACCAAGACATATCATCCCAAGAATCACAATACCAGAGCATGCCATCCCAAGATACACAAGCCCTAGACATGCCATATCAATATGCACCATCCCAAAACACACCATCCCAGAACACATTAGCCCAAGACATGCCATCTAAAAATATATTATCCCAAGACATGGTATCCCAAAAGCCGCCATCTGAAGGTATACTTTACCAAGATCTGCATTCCCAACTACAAGCTCTGCCAGCACAATCCATGCTACTTGCAGCCCCAGCATTTCATGCAGCCCAGTCCTCTAATATACAACGCCTAGATCAGCAAGCCCTAGATCTTCAACATCGAAACCAGCAACTTGCACGTGTATCGTACCAAGACATGCAATCAGAAGTCATGTTACTGACCCAAGAATGGAAATCTCAGGAGGAATTCCAGAGCAGGAAATCCACAAAGTGGCAATTCCTAGACTGGCAAAATGAGAACCTGCAATCCCGAAAGTCACATGATTTATACAGGCAAAACAAAGGCTGGCAAACTCCAAAACAGAAATCCCAGGACTTGCAAATGCAAGGCCAGCAATCCCCAAGAAAGAAATCCCTAGACCAGCACATCAAGGACTGGCTATCCCCAAAGAGGCACTCCATAGATAAGCAAACCCAAGTTAAGCAAACCAGACAGAAGTCCTCAGGTCAGCGAACTAAAGACCAGCTGCTGGTCTTAGAGGAACAATCCCTAAGGCAGCGATCCCCAAGTGGACAACGTAAATATCAAGAGGACAAAGAGGAAAAATCCCCAAAGGAACAGCCCAAAGATAGACAAGATAAAGCTCAACAGACTGATATGGAGAAATCCCCCAAGAAGCAAACCCAACAGGAGCACACTAAAGATCTGCAAGTCCGAGAGGAGAAATCCCCAAAGGAACAACCCAAAGACAGAAAAGATAAAGCTCAACAGACTGATATGGAGACATCCCCCAAGAAACAACCCCAGTATGAGGAGGTTGAAAACCTGCAGGCCCAAGAGGAGAAATCCCTGAAGCAGCTACATCAAAACTGGCAATCCCAAATCCAGGAATACCAAGCTTGGCAATCTTCAAGCCAACAATTCCAAGACCGGAGAATTCAAGGCTGGAGAAACAAAGAGTGGAAAGCACAAGAATTGGCACTTGAAATGCCACATTCCCTGAGGTGGGAATCCCAAGCCTGGCAAATCCAAGATCTACTAGAGCAAGAGTCCCTAAAGCAGAAAGCTCTATACCAAGAAGCCCAAAATGTGCACGTCATAACTCGACGTCAGCAATTACAAAGCATTCCATTCAACGACAGTCAGTATCAAGATGAGGAACAAGACCTTAAATCCACAGATATCCAAAAAGAAGGTATGCAAACAGAAACCGTGCAAATAAGAGACAACAAACCAGAAAGCATGAAATACCAAAACCTACACAACCAGCAGTCAGAAGACAAAAATCCAGATTGTTGTTTCTCCTGCCAAAGCTCAGTACAAGACACAAATTTGGCCTATCTGTCTGATATAAATTCAGAACAAGATGTGCAAAAAAACATTTCAATTTGCTCAGCTTCATACCAAGATGATATGACTTTAACTTCTACCTCATGTTCCCTAAAAGACCAACAGCAATCTGAGGACTCTGACTAACATGGAAAATCTACCCAAATGCCACAATGCTCCCAAGCATGCAACCAAAATAAGGAAAAACAATATAGTCTCCTCCAACCTATGTTCTCAAGTCTGGTTGCTACCTATTCACTCGCCAGAAAACAAAGGGCCTGCAAAACACTCAAAGGATTTGCCCTTAACTAAAATAAAATGACAACAAACATTAACACCATAGTAGAATTTTCTGGGTTTGAAGGAGTAACTCACATTTAAACTTTGTTGTCGGTGTTAGTCTTTCAACTTATGATCGCCAACTCATTTTACAGCTTAATACATTTTTACTGAAGTATAGTTGACATACAATACTGGCTGCAGGTGGACATCATAGTGATCTGACAATTCTATACATTATGAAATGCTCACCACAGCCAAGTGTGGTCACCACCTATCACCATGCAAAGTTATTACAATATTATTGACTATATTCCCTCTGCTGTACTTTTCACCCCCACGTCTTATTTATTTCAAAACCAGAAGTTTGTACCTCTTAATCCCCTTCACCTATTTCTCACACCACCCACCTCAACCACCGGTTTCTTCTCTATGAGTCTATTTCTGTTTTACACCTTAATACTTAATGGACCTGCTTTTCTATGGCGCTAATATTCCTCGCCTCTCACTCTGTGTATTACAGGGGCTCAGTAAGTCAACCAGAAAGAAGTCTGTGTAGGCTCTCAAAAGGTGCAAGAACCAAAAGAGTCTGTGGGAAATAAAAATCAATCCCACCACTCCCCTGGTTTGCCGATTCCAATCACCCACTTTACTCCCTGCTCTGCAAATCTACGTGGAGGATATATACTCTAAGTTTGCCCAGTTATTAACGAGGTATAATGTGGCAATGAGTACAGAAGTAGTGGACAGGGAGAGAACAAACGTACTTAGAGACAGAGAAGTAGGAGGCAGGGGAGGGCAGGGATGCAGATGTCAAAAGAGAAAGTAGGACAGACTGTGATACACTGAGCAAACTTCTACTCCCCTCCATATGCTTACACTCACTTCTAACTCACTACACTCACACATCTAATTTCATCCTCAGTGGTCAAAGAAAATTGACCTTTGACGGTCAAATTTTCTGGTGAAAAGCCATCAGTTACCCTGTATCCTCCAAGCTTAATAACATTTTTTCAATCCTCTTTCTCCTCAACTTCTCTGATACATTTGGACCTGGTAACCCTCCTTTCTCTTCATCTCGCTTGTTGGCTTCTGTATTTTTCTTCCCATTTCAAAAAGTCTAAGATAAGTATTTGCAGGGATCTCTCTCCAACCTCCTTCTTTTTTGAAATCTCACACTCTTTTAGTTCTCTCACATCCTTGTGAGTCACCCCATACTGGGTCATATCTGTGTCTTCAGAAGAATCCCACACAAAAACTTGTTTTCAAGTCTTTTTCAAACGCATTCAGTCATTTTTTAAAAACATAAACTCTCCACTTAGAGGTGAGTGAAGTTATATGCAGTAGAATAATGAGGCATAGAGCCAGAGACACTGGTAATCTGCTCCTTGTTGCCTTTGCCTCTGTAGTAAGGATTAGCCTCCTGAGCTTCCCAAGTTGGTTCAACCTTGGTCAGGTCCCTACCTGAGTTGGCCTCCAGTTCCTAAATGGTTGCCACTTTGTATTCAACTGGCTCTGGAGAAGAATCCAACATGGCAGAGAAGTAGGGGGACCTGAACTCATCCCTCAAACACAGCCAGAGGATTTGTAATTCCAAGAGTCTGGGCTGCAGAGTGACAGAGACGTCTCCAGGGGCCCACAGGGACAACCTGGTGGGCCACAGGTGCATGACTGTGAACTGGGGGAGATAAAATGGGCAGCGTAGGCACAGAGGGGAGTGATCCCCTTCTGTGGGGAGAGAAAGGGAAGAGAAAGAGAGGCTGTGGAAGGGTAGGATTGTATTCAACTGACTCTGAGTAATACTAATAAATCCCCCTTTTGCTTCAGCTAGATTAGCACATGTTTACATGGTGCTTATGTGATGTGTTTCAGTCCACAAACTTGGGTGTGGACTGAAATATTTGTAATTCTTCATCATATTCTTTAAGAATCCAATCCCTGCAGTCAGTTCTGCATTTTTCTCCATACCCATCCAACAAAGTCACACACACACATTGATGCACCATGTACCATAAGGTCTTGGGGTCTTAAAATAGTGCAAGTCCTTGGAGAGGTGATTCCTGTGGCTAGTCCACACCACTTACCACTGAGAAACTCATTGCTTTGGTTCATATTAGACCCTAAGTGTCCTGTGAATTTGATGCTTCTGTACCACACCTGGAATACAGGATCTTTTTCCAAAATTGCAAAAATACAGTGTCTAGGGTCTGGACTTACAATGTAAAAATGTAAGAAAGATAAAAACCATCTTCTGAGAGGTTTTTCCGTCCCACTGAGAATGATCTAGGGAGCAAGTCAGAGGTCCCTAAAGCCCCCTGGGGCCCACAGCAACTTTCCAATCTGCAAGAATTCCACTTTTCTCTGCTTTTCAAAGGCAATCTCTCCCTCAGCTCCCCTTTTTGAGGTACCTTGTACTGTCCCATCAATGAGTTTGAGTCTAGAGCTGACAAAATCAAATGTGTTTAGGAGCCAACAAAGGAATGTAAATGTGTGAAGGAGCTGTTTATAAGACCAGGTGAAAGGGCTATAGGGAGCCAGAGCACTGATGATTTACTTAAAGGAAATCTAATTTTTTTTTGTAACTGTCTTACTAAACCTAAACCTTACTAAACCTAACCTAGGTTAGGTTTTCATAAAATTGGAAGAGTTGATTTTCTTTTTAATATGAAATTTATTGTCAAATTGGTTTCCATACAACACCCAGTGCTCATCCCAACAGGTGCCCTCTTCAATACCCATC
>NW_024412418.1:1367524-1428474 GCF_014898765.1 Herpailurus yagouaroundi | reverse complement strand
TTCAACATTTTATTTATTTTTGGGACAGAGAGAGACAGAGCATGAACGGGGGAGGGGCAGAGAGAGAGGGAGACACAGAATCGGAAACAGGCTCCAGGCTCTGAGCCATCAGCCCAGAGCCTGACGCGGGGCTCGAACTCCCGGACCGCGAGATCGTGACCTGGCTGAAGTCGGACGCTTAACCGACTGCGCCACCCAGGCGCCCCTATTCTCAGTTTTTAAGAGTCTCTTATGGTTTGGTTCTCTCCCTCTCTAACTTTTTTTCCCCTTCCCCTCCCCCATGGTTTTCTGTTAAGTTTCTCAGGATCCACGTAAGTGAAAACATATGGTATCTGTCTTTCTCTGTATGACTTATTTCACTTAGCATAACACTCTCCAGTTCCATCCATGTTGCTACAAAAGGCCATATTTCATTCTTTCCCATTGCCAAGTAGTATTCCATTGCCAAGTAGTATTCCATGGTGCATATAAACCACAATTTCTTTATCCATTCACCAGTTGATGGACACTTAGGCCCTTTCCATAATTTGGCTATTGTTGAAAGTGCTGCTATAAACATTGGGGTACAAGTGCCCCTATGCATCAGTACTCCTGTATCCCTTGGTAAATTCCTAGCAGTGCTATTGCTGGGTCATAGGGTAGGTCTCTTTTTAATTTTTTGAGGAACCTCCACACTGTTTTCCAGAATGGCTGCACCAGTTTGTATTCCCACCAACAGTGCAAGAGGGTTCCCGTTTCTCCACATCCTCGCTAGCATCTATAGTCTCCTGATTTGTTCATTTTAGCCACTCTGACTGGAGTGAGGTGATATCTGAGTGTGGTTTTGATTTGTATTTCCCTGATGAGGAGTGGCGATCATCTTTTCATGTGCCTGTTGGCCATCCGGATGTCTTCTTTAGAGAAGTGTCTATTTATGTCTTCTGCCCACTTCTTCACTGGATTATTTGTTTTTCGGGTGTGGAGTTTGGTGAGTTCTTTATAGATTTTGGATACTAGCCCTTTGTCCAATATGTCATTTGCAAATATCCTTTCCCATTCCGTTGGTTGCGTTTTAGTTTTGTTGGTTGTTTCCTTTGTTGTGCAGAAGCTTTTTATCTTCATGAGGTCGCAGTAGTTCATTTTTGCTTTTAATTCCCTTGCCTTTGGGGATGTGTCAAGTAAGAAATTGCTGCAGCTGAGGTCAGAGAGGTCTTTTCCTGCTTTCTCCTCTAGGGTTTTGATGGTTTCCTGTCTCACATTCAGGTCCTTTATCCATTTTGAGTTTGTTTTTGTGAATGGTGTAAGAAAGTGGTCTAGTTTTATTCTTCTGCATGTTGCTGTCCAGTTCTCCCAGCACCATTTGTTAAAGAAACCGTCTTTTTTCCATTGGATATTCTTTCTTGCTTTGTCAAAGATTAGTTGGCCATACTTTTGTGGGTCTAATTCTGGGGTTTCTATTCTATTCCATTGGTCTATGTGTCTGTTTTTGTGCCAATACCATGCTGTCTTGATGATTATAGCTTTGTAGTAGAGGCTAAAGTCTGGGATTGTGATGCCTCCTGCTTTGGTGTTTTTTCAAAATTACTTTGGCTATTCGGGGTCTTTTGTGGTTCCATACAGATTTTAGGATTGTTTGTTGTAGCTTTGAGAAGAATGCTGGTGCAATTTTGATTGGGATTACATTGAATGTGTAGATTGCTTTGGATAGTATTGACACTTTAACAATATTTATTCTTCCAATCCATGAGCACGGAATGTTTTTCCATTTCTTTGTATCTTTTTCAATTTTCTTCATAAGCTTTCTATAGTTTTCAACATACAGATCCTTTACATCTTTGGTTAGGTTTATTGCTAGGTATTTTATGATTCTTGGTGCAATTGTGAATGGTATCAGTTTCTTTATTTGTCTTTCTGTTGCTTCATTATTAGTGTATAAGAATGCAACTGACTTCCGTACATTAATTTTGTATCCTGCGACTTTGCTGAATTCATGTATCAGTTCTAGCACACTTTTGGTGGAGTCTATCGGGTTTTCCATGTAGAATACCATGTCATCTGCAAAAAGTGAAAGCTTGACTTCATCTTTGCCAATTTTGATGCCTTTGATTTCCTTATTTCCTTTTGTTGTCTGATTGCTGATGCTAGCACTTCCAACACTATGTTAAACAACAGCGGTGACAGTGGACATCCCTGTCGTGTTCCTGATCTCAGGGGGAAAGCTCTCAGTTTTTCCCCATTGAGGATGGTATTAGCTGTGGGCTCTTCATAAATGGCTTTTATGATGTTTAAGTATGTTCCTTCTATCCTGACTTTCTCGAGGGTTTTTATTAAGAAAGGATGCTGAATTTTGTCAAATGCTTTTTCTGCATCGATTGACAGGATCATAGGGCTCTTATCTTTTCTTTTATTAATTCAATGTATCACATTGATTGATTTGTGAATGAATGTTGAACCAGCCCTGCAGCCCAGGAATGAATTCCATTTGATCATGGTGAATAATTCTTTTTATATCCTGTTGAATTCGATTTGCTAGTATCTTGTTGGGAATTTTTGCATCCATATTCATCAGGGATATTGGCCTGTAGTTCTCTTTTTTTTTTTTTTTGTTGGGTCACTGTCTGGTTTGGGAATCAAAGTAATGCTGGCTTCAGAGAATGAGTCTGGAAGTTTTCCTTCCCTTTCTATTTTTTGGAAAAGCTTGAGAAGGATAGGTTTTATCTCTGCTTTAAATGTCTGGTAGAATTCCACAGGGAAGCCATCTGGTCCTGGACTCTTACTGGTTGGGAGAGTTTTGATAACTGATTCAATTTCTTCGCTGGTTATGGGTCTGTTCAAGTTTTGTATTTCTTCCTGTTTGAGTTCTGGAAGTGTGTGGGTGCTTAGGAATTTGTCCATTTCTTCCAGGTTGTCCAGTTTTCTGGCATATAATTTTTCATAGTATTCTCTGAAAATTGCTTGTATTTCTGAGGTATTTGTTGTAATAATTCCAATTTCTATTTTATCTATTTGGTCATCTCCCTTTTCTTTTTGAGAAGCCTGGCTAGAGGTTTATCAATTTTGTTTATTTTTCAAAAAACCAACTCTTGGTTTCATTGATCTGCTCTATAGTTTTTTTAGATTCTATGTTGTTTATTTCTGCTCTGATCTTTATTATTTCTCTTCTTCTGCTGGATTTGGGGTATCTTTGCTGTTCTGCTTCTATTTCCTTTAGGTGTGCTGTTAGATTTTATATTTGGGATTTTTCTTGTTTCTGGAGATAGGCCTGGATTGCACTGTATTTTCCTCTCAGGACTGCCTTCGCTGCGTCCCAAAGCGTTTGGATTGTTGTATTTTCATTTTGTTTGTTTCCATATATTTTTTAATTTCTTCTCTAATTGCCTCGTTGACCCATTCATTCTTTAGTAGGGTGTTCTTTAACCTCCATGCTTTTGGAGGTTTTCCAGACTTTTTCCTGTGGTTGATTTCAAGCTTCATTGCATTGTGGTCCGAAAGTATGCATGGTATGATCTCAATTCTTGTATACTTATGAAAGGCTGTTTTGTGACCCAGTATGTGATCTATCTTGGAGAATGTTCCATGTGCACTCGAGAAGAAAGTATATTCTGTTGCTTTGGGGTGCAGAGTTCTAAATATATCTGTCAAGTCCATCTGATCCAATGTATCATTCAGGGCCCTTGTTTCTTTATTGATACTGTGTCTAGATGATCTATCCATTGTTGTAAGTGGGGTATTAAAGTCCCCTGCAATTACCACATTCTTATCAATAAGGTTGCTTATGTTTGTGATTGTTTTATATATTTTGGGGCTCCCATATTCGGTGCAGAGACATTTATAATTGTTAGCTGTCATGATGGATAGACCCTGTAATTATTATATAATGCCCTTCTTCATCTCTTGTTACAGCCTTTAATTTAAAGTCTAGTTTGTCTGGTATAAGTATGGATACACCAGCTTTCTTTTGACTTCCAGTAGCATGATAGATAGTTCTCCATCTCCTCACTTTCAATCTGAAGGTGTCCTCAGTTCTAAAATGAGTCTCTTGTAGACAGCAATTAGATGGGTCTTGTTTTTTTTATCCATTCTGACACCCTATGTCTTTTGGTTGGAGCATTTAGTCCATTTACATTCAGTGTTATTGAAAGATATGGGTTTAGTCATTGTGATGTCTGTAGGTTTCATGCTGGTAGTGATGTCTCTGCTACTTTGTGGTCCTTGCAACATTTCACTCACAGAATCCCCCTTAGGATCTCTTGTAGGGCTGGTTTAGTGGTGATGAATTCCTTCAGTTTTTGTTTGTTTGGAAAAGGTTTATCTCTCTTTCTATTCTGAATGACAGACTTGCTGGATAAAGGATTCTTGGCTGCATATTTTTTTCTGCTCATCACATTGAAGATTTCCTGCCATTCCTTCCCGGCCTGCCAAGTTTCAGTAGATAGGTCTGCCACTAGTCCTATGGGTCTACCTTTATAAGTTAGAGCCTGTTTATCCCTAGCTGCTTCCAGAATTCTCTATTTATCCTTGTATTTTGCCAGTTTCACTTTGATATGTCATGCAGAAGATCGGTTCAAGTTACATCTGAAGGGAGTTCTCTGTGCCTCTTGGATTTCAATGCCTTTTTCCTTCCCCAGATCAGGGAAGTTCTCAGCTATGATTTGTTCAAGTACACCTTTAGCTCCTTTCTCTCTCTCTTCTTCTTCTGGAATTCCTATGATACGGATATTGTTCTGTTTGATTGCATCACTTACTTCTCTAATTCTCCCCTCATACTCCTGGATTTTTTTTATCTCTCTTTTTCTCAGCTTCCCCTTTTTCCATAATTTTATCTTCTAATTCACCTATTCTCTCCTCTGCCTCTTCAATCCGTGCTATGGCCACCTCCATTTTATTCTGCACCTCATTTATAGCATTTTTTAGTTCCTCATGACTATTTCTTAGTCACTTGATCTCTGTAGCAATAGATTCTCTGCTGTCCTCTATGCTTTTTTGAAGCCCAGCAATAAATTTTATGACTATTATTCTAAATTCTTGTTTCGTTATATTGCTTAAATCGGTTTTGATCAATTCGTTAGCTGTCTCTACTTCCTGGAGTTTCTTTTGAGGAGAATTCTTCCGTTTTGTCATTTTGGGTAGTCCCTGTGGTAGCTCCAAACTGCAGGGTACTTCCCCTGTGCTGTCCAGAGTAACTTATGTTGGTGGGCGAGGCCGCAGTCAGACTGGTGTGGACCTTATCTTCCCCTCTCCCAGGGGCAGGACTCACTGTGGTGTGGTGTGGCCCCTGTCTGGGCTACTTGCACAATGCCAGGCTTGTGGTGCTGCTTCCATGGATCTGGCCAAGGGCGTATTAGCCGGGGTGGACCTGCAAGGTGCACAGGGGCAGGAGGGGCAGGCTTAGCTCGCTTTGCCATCAGAGGTCCCCTGTGGTAGGGGCCCTGCAGCACTGGGAGGGAGGCAGGCCCGTGGGAGGGATGGATCCACAGAAGCACAGTGTTGGGTGTTTGTGCGGTACAAGCAAGTTTGGTGACGGGCCTTGGTTCCCTTTGGAATTTTGGCTGGGGGATGGGAGAGGGAGATGGCACTTGACAGGGGAAGAGTTGATTTTCTTTTTTTTTTTTTTTTAACGTTTATTTATTTTTGAGACACAGAGAGACACAGCATGAACGGGGGAGGGGCAGAGAGAGAGGGAGACACAGAATCGGAAGCAGGCTCCATGCTCTGAGCCATCAGCCCAGAGCCCGACGCGGGGCTCAAACTCATGGACCGCGAGATCGTGACCTGAGCTGAAGTCGGACGCTTAACCGACTGAGCCACTCAGGTGCCCCGAAGAGTTGATTTTCAAATACTACCTTATACCTACAGTTCCCAAGACCCTGGGGGAAAAATGAGCTGACTGTTCACAAGTACACTTTCATTTGCTAGATTAAATTTCCCACTTATGGATGACGGCAGGTGAGAGGGATCTGAGTGGGTGAGAAGGTAACCACCAGTGGAATGTCGGTGAGGCAATGCTCACCACTCCTAGGCTTGGCTCCTCAAATCCCCTGTATTTTTCTCATAATCTCTCTTCCCTCCTGTACTGGCCAGATGCAGAGAATCCAGGACCCAGAAGATGCTAAGATGTATGGAGAACTGACCCAGTTCATAAATAACTGCATACATTAAATCCATTGCTGAACATTCAGTTGGCTTGTGACCTAAAAAAGAAAACTTTTATGGTACTAGGCCAAGGAAAGCTTGGAATTATTTGTCAGAGAGGTTAGCCTCCTCAGAGTAATAGAACTGCTAAGACAAAAAACCTTGTTCAAAATGGTTAACAGCCTTACCTTTTCCCCCTTGTATTAGCTATTGATGTGTGACACATTAACAGACATGCAGCTTCTTAAAACAGCACAAGTTTATTATCTCTGTTTCTGTGTGTCAGAAGTCCTAAACAGCCTGGTTAGATTATTTGTTCAGAGCGTCACTTGGCTAAAATTCGAGTACTGGCCAGGTTTGTGGTCCTGAGGAGTGCAGTCCTCTTCCAAGTCGGAAGACTTCTTATTGGAAGAACACAGCTCCTCACATCTGAGGTCAGAGGACCCTGCTTCCTGGCTGAATGCCACCTGGGGGCTTCTCTCTGCTCCTAGAAGTCACTTCCATTTCTTCTCATGTGGCCCTCTCCATCTTCAAGACAACCATGACTTGTCAAATCCTTCTCAAACTTCTCCTGCTTCTAGTTCTAAGGGGTCCCAGGATTACATGGGACCCACTCAGATAATCTAGGATGATCTCCCTATTTAAAAGTAAACACAGTAAAATTCCTTTTGCCATTCAAGGTAACCTATTTTTGGGTGTGATATCCTGTCACATTCACAGTCCTGGGAATTAGGGCATGGAATTTTCTTGGGTGCCATAATTCTTCTGATCACATCCCTGATGCACAATAAAGAAAGAAGAAAGATGATTCAATATATCATGATGCATCATTTTTCCTTTTGCTACATGAACTTGTCACACACGCAACCAAAGCAGTCATTTTCTAGGGTTCCAATAACCACAGTTCTATATTCACATGATTTTAAAGATAACTAGTCATACGACATTATCTTGAGTAACAAATAGCTCCACGTGGAACTCTAAACACCTCTAATTCAGCCACACACCAGACAAATATCATTTTATATGAATGCCTTTATGTGAAGAAAGTGAAGAAGCATGGATCTCCTCATTGTGGGAGATCAGAATTTAACTCCCTTTCCTCTTTCCAACCCCCAACATGATGACACAAATAAATGTTCCCCATCCTCCATTCTCTCTATAAACTCATAGTTTAGGCATAGAGACATGTGTTTTCTAATCTCTTTATATATGCCGCCAGAACTGAGCCACTTAATAAACTATTCTTTCTCTTGCAGTGTTTTTTCCTCTGTAATGGTGTTTTTCTTTACTTGCTTGCTTTTTCTTTTTTGTTTCCTTTCAACTTCAAACTCTCCAGCTTTCTAAATTTCTTAACACATTGATTCATATCACAAATCGTATCCATTTTTTCATTTTGAAGGAGTTTCTCCTGGAGAAACTTCTCTTGGAGAAGCCTATCCACCTTCTATTGCTGGTACACAGCTGTCATCCCCAAATCTCTTTTCCATTATCCCTGGATTTTTTCCACAGCCTTTTTTAAAATTTCACTGATTTCTCACTTATCCTCCCTTGTTATGAAAAATAAAACAAAATGCAAACAAAAGAAAGTACAGTAGACGTTTGCATCCTTTTGCCACATATGGGTATAACACATTTACTGATTTAAAATTTTTTTATTTGAGTATAGTTGATACACCATGTTACATTACTTTCAGGCATACAACATAGTGATTCAACTTCTCTGTATGTTACACTGTGCTCCCCACAAGTACAGCTAACATCTGTCACCACACAACACCATTACAGCATCACTATGTTCCTTATGCTGTGCCTTCTATTCCCGTGACTTACTCATGCCATAACTGGAAGCCTGTATCTCTCACTCCCTTTCACTCATTTCCCATCCCCCTCTCCCTCCCTCTTCCTTTTGGCAACCATCAGTTTGTTCTCTGTATTTATGGGTCTGATTCTGCTTCGTATTTGTTCATACATTTCTTTTGTATTTTAGATTCCATATATGAGTGAAATCGTATGGTATTTGTCTTTCTCACTCTTGTTTCACTTGGCATAATTAGACCTTCTAGGTCCATCCATGTTGTTGCAAATGGAAAGATCTCATCTCACTTTTTATGGCTTCACAATGTGTGTGTGTGTGTGTGTGTGTGTGTGTGTGTGTGTGTGTGTACACATACACCATATCTTCTTTACCCATTTATCTATCTATGGATCCTTAGGTCACTTCCATATCTAGGCTCAATGTAATCCCTATCAAAATACCAACAGCACCTTTCGTAGAAGTAGAACAAATAATACTAAAATTTGTATGGAACCGTAAGAGACCGTGAGTAGACAAAGCAATCATGAGGAAGAAGAACAAAGCTTGGAGGTATCACAATCCTAAATTTCAAGATACACTACAAAGCTGTAGCAATCAGACAGTATGGTACTGGCACAAAAACAGACACATAAGAGACTCTTAAAAACTGAGAACAAACTGAGGGTTGACAGGGGATGGGAGGGAGGGGAGGATGGGTGATGGTATTGAGGAGGGCACCTGTTGGGATGAGCACTGGGTGTTGTATGGAAACCAATTTGACAATAAATTTCATATTAAAAAAAACAGACACATAGATCAATAGAACAGAATACAGAACCCAGAAATAAACCCACACTTACATGGCCAATTAATCTTTGACAAAAGAGGTGAGAATATACAAAGGGGAAAAGACAGTCTCTTCAACAAATGATGTTGGGAAAACTGGACGCTATACAAAAGAATGAAGTCAACCAGTTTCTGATACCATACACAAAAATAAACCCAAAACAGACTAAATGCCTAAATTGAGACCTAAAACCATAAAAATCCCGGAAGAGAACACAGGTAGTAATTTCACTGACATTGGTCACAGAAACATTTTTCTAGATACATCACCTAAGGCAAGGGAAATGGAAACAAAACAAAATAAAGCAAAAACTACTGGGACTACCTCAAAGTGGAAAACTTTTGCACAGCAAAGGAAACCTTCAACAGAATAGAAAGGCAACTGGCTGAAGGGGAGAAGATATTTGCAAATGATATATCTGACACAGGGTTAATATCTGAAATATGTAAACAATTTATAGAAGTCAACACCAAAAAGCCCCAAACAATCTGATTTCTAAAAATGGGCAGAAGACCTGAAGAGACATTTCCCCAAAGAAAACATACAGATGACCAACAGACGCAGAAGATGCTCAACATCTCTAATCACCAGGGAAATGCAAATCAAATACACAGTGAGGTATCATCTTACACATGTCAGAATGGCTAAAATAAAAAAGACAAGAAATAACAAGTGTTGGCAAGCATGTGGAGAAAAAGGAATCCTTGTGCCCTGTTGGTGGGAATGTAAACTGGGACGGCCACTGTGGAAGAGTATGGAGGTCCTTCAAAAAAATAAAAATGGAAATACCATATGCTCTAGTAATCCCACTACTGGTTATTTAGCCAAAGGAAACAGGAACACTAATTTGAAAAGATATATGCACTCACACGCATATCGCAGCATTATTTACAACAGCCAAGATAATGGAAGCACATTGATTTTAATGTTCCTAAGAACTGTTTTCTGGATCATTTTCTAACATAAAAATAAAAATTAATACCCACATATACTTTATTTTGGTACATACCTCAATAATATATATTTTTTTTACTTTTCAAAGTCTGTGAAGTTTTTTTTTTATTTATATATGAAATTTATTGTCAAATTGGTTTCCATACAACACCCAGTGCTCATCCCAAAAGGTGCCCTCCTCAATACCCATCACCCACCCTCTCCTCCCTCCCACCCCCCATCAACCCTTAGTTTGTTCTCAGTTCTCAACAGTCTCTTATGCTTTGGCTCTCTCCCACTCTAACCTCTTTTTTTTTTTTTCCTTCCCCTCCCCCATGGGTTCCTGTTAAGTTTCTCAGGATCCACATAAGAGTGGAACCATATGGTATCTGTCTTTCTCTGTATGGCTTATTTCACTTAGCATCACACTCTCCAGTTCCATCCACGTTGCTACAAAAGGCCATATTCATTTTTTCTCATTGCCACGTAGTATTCCATAGTGTATATAAACCACAATTTCTTTATCCATTCATCAGTTGATGGACATTTAGGATTTTTCCATAATTTGGCTATTGTTGAGAGTGCTGCTATGAACATTGGGGTACAAGTGCCCCTATGCATCAGTACTCCTGTGTCCCTTGGATAAATTCCTAGCAGTGCTATTGCTGGGTCATAGGGTAGGTCTATTTTTAATTTTCTGAGGAACCTCCACACTGCTTTCCAGAGTGGCTGCACCAATTTGCATTCCCACCAACAGTGCAAGAGGGTTCCCGTTTCTCCACATCCTCTCCAGCATCTATAGTCTCCTGATTTGTTCATTTTGGCCACTCTGACTGGCGTGAGGTGATATCTGAGTGTGGTTTTGATTTGTATTTCCCTGATAAGGAGCGACGCTGAACATCTTTTCATGTGCCTGTTGGCCATCCAGATGTCTTCTTTAGAGAAGTGTCTATTCATGTTTTCTGCCCATTTCTTCACTGGGTTATTTGCGTTTCGGGTGTGGAGTTTGGTGAGCTCTTTATAGATTTTGGATACTAGCCCTTTGTCCGATATGTCATTTGCAAATATCTTTTCCCATTCCGTCGGTTGCCTTTTAGTTTTGTTGGTTGTTTCCTTTGCTGTGCAGAAGCTTTTTATCTTCATAAGGTCCCAGTAATTCACTTTTGCTTTTAATTCCCTTGCCTTTGGGGATGTGTCGAGTAAGAGATTGCAACGGCTGAGGTCAGAGAGGTCTTTTCCTGCTTTCTCCTCTAAGGTTTTGATGGTTTCCTGTCTCACATTCAGGTCCTTCATCCATTTTGAGTTTATTTTTGTGAATGGTGTGAGAAAGTGGTCTAGTTTCAACCTTCTGCATGTTGCTGTCCAGTTCTCCCAGCACCATTTGTTAAAGAGACTGTCTTTTTTCCATTGGATGTTCTTTCCTGCTTTGTCAAAGATGAGTTGGCCATACGTTTGTGGGTCTAGTTCTGGGGTTTCTATTCTATTCCATTGGTCTATGTGTCTGTTTTTGTGCCAATACCATGCTGTCTTGATGATGACAGCTTTGTAGTAGAGGCTAAAGTCTGGGATTGTGATGCCTCCTGCTTTGGTCTTCTTCTTCAAAATTACTTTGGCTATTCGGGGCCTTTTGTGGTTCCATATGAATTTTAGGATTGCTTGTTCTAGCTTCGAGAAGAATGCTGGTGCAATTTTGATTGGGATTGCATTGAATGTGTAGATAGCTTTGGGTAGTATTGACATTTTGACAATATTTATTCTTCCAATCCATGAGCACGGAATGTCTTTCCATTTCTTTAAATCTTCTTCAATTACCTTCATAAGCTTTCTATAGTTTTCAGCATACAGATCCTTTACATCTTTGGTTAGGTTTATTGCTAGGTATTTTATGCTTCTTGGTGCAATTGTGAATGGGATCAGTTTCTTTATTTGTCTTTCTGTTGCTTCATTGTTAGTGTATAAGAATGCAACTGATTTCTGTACATTGATTTTGTATCCTGCAACTTTGCTGAATTCATGGATCAGTTCTAGCAGACTTTTGGTGGAGTCTGTCGGATTTTCCATGTATAATATCATGTCATCTGCAAAAAGCGAAAGCTTGACTTCATCTTTGCCAATTTTGATGCCTTTGATTTCCTTTTGTTGTCTGATTGCTGATGCTAGAACTTCCAGCACTATGTTAAACAACAGCGGTGAGAGTGGGCATTCCTGTCGTGTTCCTGATCTCAGGGAAAAAGCTCTCAGTTTTTCCCCATTGAGGATGATGTTAGCTGTGGGCTTTTCATAAATGGCTTTTATGATCTTTAAGTATGTTCCTTCTATCCCGACTTTCTCAAGGGTTTTTATTAAGAAAGGGTGCTGGATTTTGTCAAAGGCCTTTTCTGCATCGATTGACAGGATCATATGGTTTTTCTCTTTTTTTTTGTTAATGTGATGTATCACGTTGATTGATTTGCGAATGTTGAACCAGCCCTGCATCCCAGGAATGAATCCCACTTGATCATGGTGAATAATTCTTTTTATATGCCGTTGAATTCGATTTGCTAGTATCTTATTGAGAATTTTGGCATCCATATTCATCAGGGATATTGGCCTGTAGTTCTCTTTTTTTACTGGGTCTCTGTCTGGTTTAGGAATCAAAGTAATACTGGCTTCATAGAATGAGTCTGGAAGTTTTCCTTCCCTTTCTATTTCTTGGAATAGCTTGAGAAGGATAGGTATTATCTCTGCTTTAAACGTCTGGTAGAACTCCCCTGGGAAGCCATCTGGTCCTGGACTCTTATTTGTTGGGAGATTTTTGATAACCGATTCAATTTCTTCGCTGCTTATGGGTCTGTTCAAGCTTTCTATTTCCTCCTGATTGAGTTTTGGAAGAGTGTGGGTGTTCAGGAATTTGTCCATTTCTTCCAGGTTGTCCAATTTGTTGGCATATAATTTTTCATAGTATTCCCTGATAATTGCTTGTATCTATGAGGGATTGGTTGTAATAATTCCATTTTCACTCATGATTTTATCTATTTGGGTCATCTCCCTTTTCTTTTTGAGAAGCCTGGCTAGAGGTTTGTCAATTTTGTTTATTTTTTCAAAAAACCAACTCTTGGTTTCGTTGATCTGCTCTACAGTTTTTTTAGATTCTATATTGTTTATTTCTGCTCTGATCCTTATTATTTCTCTTCTTCTGCTGGGTTTAGGCTGCCTTTGCTGTTCTGCTTCTATTTCCTTTAGGTGTGCTGTTAGATTTTGTATTTGGGATTTTTCTTGTTTCTTGAGATAGGCCTGGATTGCAATGTATTTTCCTCTCAGGACTGCCTTCGCTGCGTCCCAGAGCGTTTGGATTGTGAAGTTTTTTTAACTTTACATTTTGAAGTATTTTTAGGCTCATTCAAAATTCTTTGAAGCTGCAAAGGTAAGTATCTGATGTATCCCTTCACCTACCTTCCCCCATTGGTTATATCTTATATATCTGTAACACGATATCAAAACCAGGAAATTGACACTGGTACATTTACAGTTAATTAAAATTATTCAGTTTCTGACATCTTTTGTCATCTATTTGTGTGTGCGTGCATGTGTTTAGCTGTGTCTAGCTCCATACGATTTTATCCTATGTATATATTTCCGTAACCATCACAACAGTCAAGATACAGAACTGTTTCATACCCACAAAACAACTCCTTTTTGATTCCTCCTTGTATTATCACCTCACCACCACCACTACCTCTGTCTCCTGGCAACCACTGTTTTTCCTTCCCATTGCTTTGCTATTTCAAGAATGTTACCTAAATAAAATTATACAATATTCAAGCTCTTGAGAGCTTTTTTTTCCACTAAGCATAATTCTCTTGAGGCCCATTCATGTTGCTGTGTGTATCAGTAGTCTATGCTTTTTATAGCATTCCATTCTTGCATGCTCCCACCAGATTTTAAGCATTCATCGACTAAAGGACATTTGGTTGCTTCCTGTACTTTTCCATTATGAAGAAAGCTGTTAGAATCATTCCCGTACAGGTTTTTGTGTTAACGTGAAGTTTCATTTCTCTGGGATAAATGTCCAAGAGTGCAATTCCTGAGTTACAAAACCTGCCAAACTATTTTCCAAAGTGACTTTATAATTTTTACATTCCCATCAGCAACGTATGAGAGATCCAATTTCTCTGCATCCACACTAGCATTTGGTATTATCACTTTTCTATTTTAACTGTTCTAATGAGTTTGTAGTGATATATTATTGTGGCTTTAATTTACATTTTCCTTAATGGCTGATGAGTTCGAATACCCTTCCATGTCTCCAGTGGCCCTGTGAAGAAAAGCACGTGGAAAGCAACATTTGGAAAATGTGTATGTCTGAAAATGTTTTAATCTAGAGATCTTCAAAAGTTTGATGGGCTGTCTTGGCTATAAATTATAGATTAGAACAGCTTTTTCTTCTGAATGTTTAAGGCTTCACTGTCTCCTCAATTCTACTATTGCTGTTTGAAAAGTCCAAAGCCATTCTGGTTTCTAGTCCTTTAGGTGTGACTCAATTTTTTCCCCTCTTGGAATCTTAAAGGATGTTTTTGTTTGTACCAACTATACTGAAATTTATTCATGTGGGTCTATTTTCATCAATTCTTCCGAGAATTTAATTGCAAAATTTTAAATGATTTTCTCCTGTTTTTTCTCTTTTCTCTTTCTGTAACTGCTATTGAATGTCCTGAATTAGCCAGTTTATTGTTATTATTACTATTGTATTTTCTCTCTTTTACATTACCTTGCTCTTTTTTCCCCTACATTCTGGTTAATTTTCTCTACTACATCCCAATACTTTTACTGATATTTTCTTTTTGGCTATCAATTTTGTTTTCTTTCTTTTTTTTTCTTTTTTAAGGTTTATTATTTTTTTTTCTTTTGAGAGAGAGAGAGAGAGAGAGAGAGAGAGAGCAAGAGAGCACATGAGAAAGCACATGCTAGCAGAGGAGGAGCAGAGAGAAAGAGGGTGAGAGAGAATCCCAAGAAGGCTCCACATTGTCAGTGCAGAGCCCAACATGGGGCTCAATCCCATGAACCCGTAAGGTCATGACCTGAGCCAAAACCGAGAATCGGTCACTTAACCGACTAAGCCACCCAGGCGTCCTTCATTTTCATTTTCAAGAGATCTATTTGTTCTCTATTTCCATTGTGTAGTATCTCTTCCCATTTCATGGATGCAATATTTCTTCCTACATTTCTGAGTATATTAATGGATTTTTTTTGTCAAGTTTTCTTCTCTTACATAGTCTCTGACCTTTTTTTCTTTCAGTTTCTGTATTTCACATTTTCTCATATCTCTAGTAATTTTTCGTTGTCTGCTCACATGATAGAGGGAAATATGAGAAAAGTTTATCTTTGAAAGGTTGGAACACACAGACAGTATTCGCCATCTGTAAGCTTCTCTGTTAGATATACTTACTGTATCACTGGTTTCAGAAACCCTACATTTCAGGGGCACCTGGGTGGCTCAGTTGTTGAGCGTCTGACTCTTGTTTTAGGCTCAGGTCATGATCCCAGGGTCTTGGGATGGAGCCCCGCATCCGGCTCCATGCTGAGCGTGAAGCCTGCTTGGGACACTCTCACACTCTCTCTCATGCTCTCTCTCTCTCTCTCCCCTTCCTCCCTCCCTCCCTCTGCCACTCTTTCCTGCTTGCACTCTCTCTCTAAAATAAATAAAAAATAAAATAAAGTAAAAGGAAAGAAACCCTACATTTCAGTATCCTTCTTACTTTCTGATTAAAGGCTTTATTTTTAGTTTCTGATATATTGTATGTTTTTACTTATATGATGTTCTGGGAAATGATTTTGTTTGCCCCTTAGTCCCTGGTTAAAATAATCCCCTTCCCTCATATCCAATTACCCCTTCCGAGATATACCTGGGAGGGGCACTGGGTTTCATCAATCATTCATGGGATAAGATCTCTGTAATTGAAAGAGCAAGAGAAAACCAGAGGATCTGCAAACACCTAAGCAGGTGACATCTGGTCTCAATAGTTAGCTGCTACTGCCTAGAGTATGAATATGCATCTTTAAAAAGGGGAAGATTTTGTACCAGAGAGGAAGACAAGAAATTTAAAGGCAAAGTTGAGCTTCAGCTACAGGAAGAGAGGGATAAGAGAAAGCACAGAGGGCCTTTCATGCAACTTTCTAGCATGGGAATTAGGGAAGCTGAGGGAAGAAGAGACTTGACCCCAGTAACTGTGAATCAGAGAAGGTCGGTCGCTTGGATCATTGCAATTTTCCTGGAAAAGCCAGCAGTAAGAGGCTTCAAATGAAGCTTGATTTGGGAACACTGAGGAATACAGGGGTATTATACATTATTCCATAAGCCACTTTAGAATGAGAGCATTTTTCATGGAAATTGTAGGTTTTAGCATATTGGAAAATGAAAAGAAATGGAAAGATATAGGAAGAAAGAAAAGCAGTGCACAAATTTATCTCACTCATGTATCGAAGGGCCTAGATGCTTTATTATCAGAAGGGCTACAGCATTCCATGACCACCCTGAAATGTAGAAATGAGGTAAAATAACTTCTGACATTTCTAAAGCTCCTATAGCTAAGGTCACAAAAATCTGTTGAACACTTATCTGATAAAGAGCCAGCCAAGATAAACTTTGGAAATACTGCAAACACCAAGTAAAACAAAGCATTTAGCCACCATGATTAAAACAGCAATTATAATAAAAATAATGCTAACTGCTGCTATTTTTATAATTATAATTTGTTTAGCATCCACTACCTGCCAGATAGTTTATAATTCACTCACAAAAGCCCTACAAGGTAACAATTTTTATTCTCGTTTTTAGATAAAAGATGCAATATTTGAATAAATAGGTAACTTAATATGAATATGTAAGTTAATATATCACTTAGCCAAGACCTCATACCTAGTTAATAAAAGGCCTGGGAATTAATTCTAGGTTTTCATGTTCCAAGGATTGAGACTTCCAGAACTGCATCTCCAGAATTCACTTGCATGAATTAAAGCATAATCAAAACTTCAGGTTATCTTTCTACCATTTTATGACTATTACAACATTGTCCCAGTCATCATGCTGAGAGAGAGAGAGAGAGAGAGAGAGAGAAAGAGAGACTGAAAAAGGTTTATAGGAAAGCTACAACATGAGTAATGGGGATGAAATGGTATATTACAAAGTATACTGGAATAGAGTTTGCTTAACTGAGAGAACACTAACCCACTATCAAAGGATTTTCATAAAGGAAGATCGCCATTAGGATTCCATGTTCTGAGAAACTGAATGCAAGAAAGTAAATTCAGAAAAAACTATAAGGGGATTGGTACTTTAGTATGTTCTAACTGGAAAGTGGCTAGAGGCTGTCACATCAGGATTTTCAATTTAGGGAGACCTGATCTTATTAGGAAACACCAGGGGCACCTGGGTGGCTCAGTCAGTTAAACATCTGACTCTTGATTTCAGCTCAGGTCATGATCTCACAGTCTGTGAGTTAGAGAGCCCTGCATCAGGCTGTGCACTGACAGTGCAGAGCCTGCTTAGGATTCTCTCTCTCTCTCTCTCTCTCTCTCTCTCTCTCTCTCTCTCTCCCTCTCTCTCTCTCTCTCTCTCTCTCTCTCTCTGCCCCTCCCCTGTTCATGTTCTCCCCCACCTCTCAAAATAAATAAATAAACTGTAAAAAAAAAAAAAAGAAAGAAAGAAAGAAGAAAGGAAGAAAGAAAGAAAGAAAGAAAAAGAAAGAAAGAAAAAGAAAGAAAGAAAAAGAAAAAGTAAAAAAAGGAAACACCAGAGGATGACAAAGGAAAGTATATAAATGAATACAAATTTTTCTCCTCCCTTCATGCAGGTCCTTGCATTATGACAGTACAGATCTTCCCATGAAGAGATGGAGTCTGTTTTCTTATCCTTAAATATAGGCCATCTCTGCAGTTTGCTTAGGTTAATGAGAGATTAGCACACATGATTCTGCAAAAGTTTAGAAAACATTGTGAGTTAGAGAAGAACCAAGAGTCTGTCAACTGCCAGCTATGTGACTGAGGTCACACTAAGTCATCTATCTTTGGCCACCCCACCAATTGACCACAGATGCAGAGAAAACCTGGCTGGTAAGAGCTGAGCTTGACCAGACCAGTAGGAACACCCACACGACCCATGGAATTGTAAGCAAAATCAAATGGTGATTGTTCCACACCATTCAGTGTTGAAGGGGTTTGTTCACAGATAAAGCTAATAAAATCCGGTGGCAAAAACAAAGTGACAACCTAAACAGCCACTATATACTTCAAGAGGTGGATTACTGATTAATTCTGAGGGCCTGAGAGCTCTTGTCCCCTACCTCCTGAAGACAGAGAACTAGAATGAATGTTCCTAATACTCATTTATTTGGGAAGGAAAATGTCCTCACAGATCATCTAGCCCAGCCTGATCAATGTGAATATATGGAATCTGAAACTAAGAGAGAGCACATGACTTGTCCAAGGTCACGGTGAGGTTCTGACTGCACTAGAACTACTGGGCAGGTCCTCTGACCCCCAGTCCTGGAAATTTTACTCACTAACCTCGAGATCTCGGCCAGTCCTGATATTCTATGACTCTATGACGCTGTGGTTCTATAATTCCAAGACAAAGCACAACAATGCCAGCGCTCCAGACAGCCTTGGAACAGGAGAAGAACATGGTCTAGACTGAAGTAACAAGAACATTTTTTCATTTTAAAATATCAACTACACCATCATGGATTCAAACTCTGCACACAATCCTGTGTTTCTTGTATTTCCTCCGGAGATCACTGTTTCCAAGTTTCAGTCACCAGAGTTTATAGCCACAACCTATGAATCCAGCGGCCCTTTTCCAAAATCACTTACCACAAAAATGAAAACCTTAGGGGTAAGTAAGATCTGCCCTAATGTATACTCTACTGAGGGTGTGTTAGGGACTGAATGTTTGTGTTTCCCAAAATTCATAGTTGAAACCATAATTCCAATGTAATGGTGTTTGGAGGTGGGATCTTTTTAATTAGTTCATGAGGGTAAACTCTCATGAGTGGGATTAATGCCTTTATAAGAAGAGGTCAGGGAGGTAAGTAGCTCTCTTTCCACCATGAGAAGTTACAAAAGAGAAGTTTCCAGCCTGTAACCCAGAGGGGGTCTACATCAGAACCCAACCTTGTGGCACCCTGCTATCAAACTTTCAGCCTCCAGAATCATGAGAAATAGATTTCTGTTGTTTATAAGCCATCCAGTCTATGAACCATGGGCTTAATCAGCCACCTCATCAGGGTATTATAGATTCTATTACTTTGTTCAGAAGCCTAAACTAAGATGGGGGTTGTGGGGGAGAAGAAAGAGAAAAAAATATTTGGTGGTGCAATGTTTCAAGGTAGGAGCTAATTCCAACTTTTATTTCCACTCAAATCAGGAAGTGTCACATTTCTAAACCAACTATGTACAAATTTCTATGGATAGGAAAAGAATCCTCTGGGCTTTTGAAGGTCACAATTAAAGTAAAAATCTCCAAAATGACCAACTAGGAGTTTTTTCCTAGTCAAGTTCAGAGAAAAGGAAGAGAAAATCAAGTAGAAGTCAATAGATCAGGTTCTATATCCTGGGTTACTGAGTTGTAGTACGGTTTTATATTTTCCCAATCAGAACTCAGAATTCATTTTGATAACATGATATGGTATTTTTATATGCGGGGCTTTTGCAGAAAATCCCCTTAATACTGTAAATGTTCATCTCTCCCCCACCTATCCATTTCTTGAATATTAATTATTTTTTATTTACCAATCCTCCTTTCAGACAATGTGATTCAGTATGTTTGAGGCTGTGACAGGGCCTATATCTCATAACATATTTGTCTTTTGAATCCCAAGCCTTCAAGGATGGAAAATAGGAAAAATTTTTGATTTTTTTTTTCAGAAAAAAACAAAGTGAGAAAGAGGGCCCACTGACATGCAGGAAAGGGCCAACAGTCTAAACTGCTTTCACATCTATTTAAATATAATGGTACTCAAACTTCCACTAAACGGTTCATATTACTTTAACTAATATGGATTGAACTATGTGCAAAAAATTACGTTAGACACTATAGGGGGTTACAGAAATAAACACAACCCACTTTCTCTCATTGAGAAGAATAAATACATAATTTAGAAATAATAAAGTGACAATATTAAAAACCACATTTCAATGTAGCCTCTAATAGGAGCCATATATGGTGGGGGGGGGGGGAGGGGGTTGGAACCCAGAGAAGGAACAGTTACTTCTACCTAAAAGCAATGAGACTGGGGCTCCTGGATGCCTCAGTCGGTTAGGCGTCTGACTTTGGCTCGGGTCATGATCTCGTGGTTTGTGGATTCGAGCCCTGCGTTGGGCTCTGTGCTGACAGCTTGGAGCCTGCTTCGGATTCTGTGTCTTCCTCTCTCTCTGCCCCTCACCCGCTTGTGCTCTGTCTCTCTCTGTCTCTCAAAAATGAATAAATGTAAAAAAAAAAAAAAAAGGGTTAAAAGCAATGAGACAACATCATAGCAAATTTGGCATTTAATCTGAACCCTGAAGGAGTGATGGAATTTTCTTAAAGTTTTTTTTTTAATGTTTATTTATCTGAGAGAGACAGAGCATGAGTGGGAGAGGGGCAGAGAGAGAGGGAGACACAGAATCCAAAGCAGGTTCCAGGCCCTGGCCCGTCAACACAGAGCCCCACGCAGGGCTTGAACCACAAACTCTGAGATCATGACCTGAGCCAGAATCGGATGTTTAACCAACCGAGCCACCTAGGTGCCCCAGAAGTGATGGAATTTTAATAAGTAGAAATGAAGGGAAAGGAAGAAGGCAGAATTTTCTAGATAGAGAAAGCACTGTGAACAAAGAGCTCATGGTAGCGTAGTTTGGGAATGGCAAAGAAGACTTGGGAGAGAGCAAATTAGACTTGAAAGATTTAAGGGGATTGACTAAAAGACAAACAAACAAAAAAGAAATAAGAAAAATCAGGATGGATAAATAAACTGCGGTACATCCACACAAGGGAATGTGACTTGATGGTCAAAATAAATAAGCCATCAAGCCATGAAGAGACACATGGAGAACCTAAAATATGCATTGCTAAGTGAAAGAAGCCAGCCTGCAAAGACAACAAACTATATGATTCCAACTATGTGACATTCCGGAAAAGCCAAAGTATGGAGACAAAAAGATCAGTGGTTGCCAGGGGATGAAGGGAAGAGGCAGGGTTGACTATGTGGAGGGCAGGATGTTTAGGGCAGGAAAACTATTCTGCACAATACTATAATGGTGGATACACACCATTGCACATTTGTCAAAAGCCGCAGAACATACAACACCTAGAGTGAAGCCTTTGACAGTGATGTGTCAGTGTTGGTTCATCAATGACAACAAATGTACCAGTATGAGATGTTGGTAGTGGGGGAAGGCAACAGGAAGTACATGAGAACTCTGTACTTTTCATGCAATTTTGCTGTGAACCTAAAACCGCTTTTAAAAGTAAAGCCTCTTAATTTAAATAAAATGGTAAGTATGGTAAATTTTGTTATGTATATTTTACCAAAACTATTTGAAATGTGAAAAATCACCTTTAGGGACTAACTGGGAGAGAAAAGGAAATAACCAGGAAGGTAATTTGTGGAGACCTAATTGCCAAGAATCTTATATCCCACCCCTACTTTGATTTTACAGTATAGACAAGTAGTTTCCAATCTGTGAAACCAACAAATCACCTAAGGAGCTTTATAAAATATATACATCAGGTCCCTGGGCCTGGTTCCGGAACCACTGAACAGCGATTTTGAGGGTGGTGGTGGTGGTTGAAATCTGTAATTTTTAAACACTTCTCTGATTGGATGACCGCCAGATTGGGCAGCTTTGTTTCAAACAATGTTGGGCAGCTTTGTTTCAAACGGACTGGTTCTGTCTTGCTATCCTACTTCAGCACTGACACAACACTGGAATAGAGAAAAAGGAAGCTGGTGCGGAAAAGCCAGGCAGGAAACAATTTTAATAGTTTAGAGGACTGGGCGGTGGCTATTGCGTTGAACTTACTCAAAGGAACCTGGACTTGAGGAAAAGGATCTCATTCACAACTCACCTACTTATGGTCATAGTTACCATGGGAGTGAATGAGATTACTCAGACCGAGAAGACAGACGGAGAATAAGAGGGCAGAGAAAACAGACTCACGCACGGTACCCCTTCCATTCTTTATGTCACACTCACCAATCTTCCCTAGCAGTTGTTAAACCCTGGCTTTATTTGTATTCATTATTTGCTTTATTTTTCATTTTTGGAGGAATCTCCACACTTTTTTCCATGGTAATACATCCCCACCAACAGGGCAGCACATCCTCACCAGCATTTGCTCTCTTGTCTTTTTGATGATAGCCATTTTAACAGATGTGAAGTCCTATCTCCTTGCGGTTTGGATGTGCATTTCCCTGATGCTTGGAGTTTGACATGGACTTCTCAGCCTCACCTGGAGATTCTACTCACTAAGTATAGGATACAGGATACAGGGCCTGGGACTTTTCATCTCTAATTCCCAGCAGATCCTAATGTTTCCAGTCCATGGACTACATTTTCCAGAACACTGATTTAGATCACTTTATCTATTACGAAGTATCAGATAAAGGGATCAAGAAAACACCTGGGAGTATCATAAAAGGGCTTCTGCTATCCTTCCCTTATTTAAAAGGAAGGTAATTGCCAAATCCTTTTAACCAAAAGGGGATCATGCACATTTTTGAAAAGGGAACCTACCGTCTTGCTTTCTCCTTATCATGACTTTTCCTCTATTTACAGGCTATCCAGATCCTGTTTGGACTGCTGAACTTTTTCTTTGGGGTTGTTTTCCTTTTTACCCTTGAAAACCCATACCCAAGGTTCCCCTTTATATTTATTTCAGGATACCCATTCTGGAGCTCTGTTTTGGTGAGTATAGGCAATTGAGTTAAATTTGAGGCCACGCCAACAGGAATACTAGGGAATTCTTAATTACAAAATGAGCTGCATTCAGTTGCATGATATGCTTTGAAAAGTTAAAAGAAAAATCAACTTTGTTGAAACTTTTTCCCCATTAATTCATCAGAATTGCTGATGTTCCATCACTGGGCCTTGAAGTTCCTTTGGGAACATTTCCTTGGATCTTGACATTATTTGTCCATTAATTCATTCAAAATAAGTTGCCATCTTTATAAGCCAGACACATGGAGGAAGGCAATGAGGATCCAGAGGTTAATAATACATGGAACCTCACTATGAAAGACGGTATGAAGTTTCCTCAAAAAATTAAAAACAGAACTACTATATGATCCAGAAATTCCACTTGTGGAAACATATCCAAAGGAAATGAAACCCTATGTTAAAGATATATCTGCACCTCCATGTCCGTAGCAGCATTATTCAAAACAGCCAAGATAGGGAAACAACTTAAGTGTCAATCAACAGATGAATGCATAAAGAAGTGTATATACATACTTTTGTGTGTGTGTGTGTGTGTGTGTGTGTGTGTGTGTGTATTACTCAGCCATAAATAACCAAGAAAATCCTGACACTTGCAATAACATGGTTAGACTTTGAGGGCATTATGTTAACGTGAAATAAGTTAGGGAAAGACAAAAACTGTACAATCTCACTTATATTTCGAATTTAAAAAACCTCATAGAACTAGAGCTCAGATTTAAGGTTTCCAGGGGCAGAGAGTGAGGAGAGAAGGGATGGAGGGAGGCGTTCAAAAGGCACAAACTTCAGTTATGAGATAAATAAGCATAACTTCAGTTATAAGACAAATGTACGACAGGATGACAGTTAACACTGCTGTATGATACATATAGAATTTTTTAAGAGAGTCAATTCTAAGAGTTCTCATCACAAAGAAAAATATTATTTTTCCTCTTTTTCTTTCATTTTTTTTGGGGGGGGTTGTATCTATATGAGATAACTGATGTCAAGTAAACTCATTATAATCATTTCACACTATGTTTAAGTCATATCATTATGCTGTACGTCCTAAACAGCACTGCATGCCAACTATATCTCAATTAATCTGGGGGGAGGTGGGTAATAAACAAACAAAAAGAGTAATACATGGGCACTTCCTTCAAAGGGCTCTCAATTTACCAAGAAAGCAAACGTGTAAACAGGTCATTTCAAGGTACTGGGATTAATGATACCACAGAGGGTGTAGAAAGTGCTTACAGAAGTCGAGATGAAAGTAAAGCAGGGAATTCTTAATTAGAATTTTTTAGAAAAGTCAAGAAACTTTTTAGAAAAATGTTTTAGAACTGTTTAGAAAAGTAAAGAAACAGAGGTATCTTTGAGCTGCACAGAGACATTTAATCACATTTCATAACATTCAATAAACATTATTTTGGGACCTAGTATAGTGCCAGAGAATAGATAGTGTGTGGGAATTCATAGAAAAAGCAGTTCTCGGTCTCGAGGTCTCTCAAGTGGAGAGTAGGATAATTACCATATGGTGTGATGACTGAGAACAGACACGCAAGCTGCCTCTAGAGGAAGGGCACCCACAAAAAGGAGGGGAGACTTCCCAGGGATACTTCCAGTCTCATGGGAGTTTTAAAGGGCCAGTGGTTAAGCAGGAGGAGGGCACACACAGAGAAAGGGAGTGGGGAATGGCTGGGGGTAAGGGGTAGGGATATCTTGCTGCCAAGGGAGAAGGGACACTTTCTATTCTGAGAACTGTAAGAGTTCAGCACAGAGAGTGAGGGTAAGAGGTGAGGCTGAAGAAATACCAGGCAGTGGGACCAGAAACTTAAAAATGGGTGTGCTGTAATCCCATCTGGAGTTTCTGCCAGGTAATGATGCTATGTATGACTCAGCTCCATGAAAATCCTGGGGATTTTTTTCAGAATGCCCAGCCTATTAGCTGGGAGAACACACTGGATCGCAAATGGGCATGAAGGATGTTTCTTTTTATTTTTTTAATATGAAATTTATTGTCAAATTGGTTTCCATACAACACCCAGTGCTCATCCCAACAGGCGCCCTCCTCAAGGAGGACGTTTCTTAAAAGGATCACAGAAGCTGATCCTATTGGCTGTGAACTGATTTGACACCAATGTGTCGTGATATCAAAGCTGAGTCCACAATAGCTGTAAAAGGAAGATGGATGAGAAAACTAAAGCCCAGTGTTCAAATAGGTAGTTAAGACTAAAGCTACTTTCTAGTTCAGTATTTTGTCCGCTACTCATTTGTAGATAGTCACCTGAGGCATCTCGCTCACTGCTTTGAGGATCATAGGAATTAGGAAGGCATGTACAAGAAACACGGAGAGGTCTGTTCTCTGAGACCTCTTTAGCATCAGCTAAACAAGCCCATCACTAAGATATTTATTCTTTTTAATAGTTCATTAATTCTGGAGCCTTCCTAGTTGCACTGGAAAGAAAACCCACAGGAAGCCTGGTGAGTTAGATTTCTCCTTTCCTAAAAAATGTGTAACATTGAAATAATTAAGTCTAGCCTTGAAAATGAATTTGGAAAAACTTTAAACCACTACAATTCCACAAACTGTCAAGTACTGATACCAATTGATGGCATTTTGGGTTTTTTTGTCCATAGAATCATAAAACACTAATGCCAGAAGAGTTTTCTTTTTTAAAAAAAAATTTTAGTGTTTATTTTTGGGAGAGAGAGACAGAGTGCAAGTGGGGGAAGGACAGAGAGAGAAGGGAGACACAGAATCCGAAATAGGCTTCAGGCTCTGAGCTGTCAGCACAGAGCCGACGTGGGGCTCGAACCCACGAACTGTGAGATCATGACCTGAGCCTAAGTTGGACGCTTAACTGACCGAGACGCCCAAGCGCCCCTAGTGCCAGGAGAGTTTTCTAGGTAATCCAGTTTCTTATTTATGAAAACACTGAAACATAGAATAAATCCCCAAGTTCCTAAGCCAAAAGGTAAAATGGGTCTCAGCATTTCAGTGACATACTCAGTCATTCTTTTTGTAAGTATTTGTGGTCCCATCTCCTGCCAGACATTGCAACAGGCATGAGTTTATTAGCTCACATGACAGGCATACCGTGAAGACAATCTAATTAAACCTTATAAGCAAAAGTTCAAATAAATAATATAGTGTTAATGAGTGTGAGATTTTAACTTACAGATAAATTATAAGTAGAATATTTTTACTTTTCTCAAAGAATCAAAAATGTGAGATATTAATTAACAAGCCAAGAAAGTAATTCCAGCCCAGGGTGTCCCCTGCAGGTTTAAAGTTTGGGGAAGAACTAAAAATTGCAAAGAAATACAATGTTTAGTTAGAGTCATGAAACAAAAATGTAAGTAGGTCATGACTTTTACCAGGGCATCAAAATGCAATGCAAGGTGACAACGCCTAAGTCCCTTTTTGTCCAGTGTGCACTCCTTCCCCCAAGTAAATGGGAGTTAACTCGGGTACAGATCATGGAGGACAGAAGGATTTTTTCAGAGCTCCCTGGATCCCATTATTCTATGGCTGAGAGCCCGAAGCCCGAAGGGATGAAGTGTCTCACAGATGATCACACAGCTGCCTAGTGGCATTGCAATGCTGTGACTAAAACCCTCTCCCGGTCTTCCCACTGCTGCTCTGCCTATAGCCTGCGTGTTATGTTCATCTCTTTCAGGTGAAGACAACCCAAGCAATGAATTCTCTTAGTGCCTTGGCAGCAACAGCTGGAATTATTCTCATCGCACTTGGTCTCGTTCTAGATCAAAACTACTTTTGTGGCCATGAAGACACAAATAGCCGGTGCCGGGCCATTAATACCCTATTCATTGTAAGTATGCCACATTTTTACAGTAAGGGATAATGGGGGTAATTGTAAAGATGTATTAGCACCCGATCAGCAAAATCTAAATGACATTGTAGACACATGCATTGTCTTTTATTTACGAACATTTACAGAAATAATAGGATCTTCTAGGTTATACCAGGCATTGTGGAATAGAAAAATAAACGCATTACGACCCCCACCTTTAGGATTTCACAGATGAGTAGAGAAGGTAAAACATGTACCAATGAGTGTAATATAAAAGACCGAGTGTTACAAGAGGAAAACTACAGGTAGAGCAGGTCGGTAGTAATTCATAGCCCTAGAGGTACATTAGAATCACGAGGGGAATGTTTTTATGGTTTTGGTTTTGGCGTTAATATTTAGTCTGGACTTCTGACAAAACATGGTATACATTGAAAACAGGGATTTATTTCTAATCTTTCCAAAGATTAGTTCCACTAATATTAGTTTAAGGTAATGTAAAAGATGTAAATCTACAGAAAAAACAGTCAACAAGACCCATCAAAATTTGCAGAGAAAGCTGGAAAGTAATCACCTGAGGAAAAGGGAGTCCTTACAGAAGTAAAATATGGTGGGGCACTTGGGTGGCTCACTAGGTTAAGTGTCTGACTTCGGCTCAGGTCATGATCTCACAGCTCATGAGTTCAAGCCCCACATCAGGCTCTTTGCTGACAGCTTAGAGCCTGGAGCCTGTTTCAGATTTGGGTCCCTCTCTGCCCCTCCCCTGCTCATGCTCTGCTTCTCTCTCTCTGAAAAATGAAATTAAACAATTTTTTTTAAAAGTAAAATATTGGGGTGCCTGGGTGGCTCAGTTGGTTGAGTGGCTCAGGTCATGATCTCCTGGTTTATGGGTTCGAGCCCCGCGTTGGGCTCTGTGCTGACAGCTCAGAGCCTGGAGCCTGCTTCAGATTCTGTGTCTCCCTCTTTCTCTGCCCCTCCCACAATCATGCTCTGTCTCTCTCTCTCAATAATATAATAAATAAATGTTAAAAAAAAGTAAAAAAAAAAAAAGTAAAATATGGACATTGCAAGAGCAGACATCCTTCCTCATCTTTTCCCTGTGCTTAGAATGAAAGCATGCATGGGGCACCTGAGTGGCTCAGCCGGTTAAGCATTCGACTTTGGCTCAAGTCATGATCTCACGGTCTGTGAGTTCAAACCCCGCATCGGGCTTTGTGCCGACAGCTTGGAGCCCGGAGACTGCTTCAGATTCTGTGTCTCCCTCTCTCTCTGCCCCTCCCCTGTTCATGCCATCTCTCTCTGTCTCAAAAATAAATAATTATTAAAAAAATTTAAAGAATGAAAGCATGTAGTTTTTCATCATTAGGTATGCTGTCAGCTGAGGGTTTTTTATATGGACTTGATCAGATTGAATAAGTTTTTTCTCTTCCCAGTTTGTTAAATGTATTTACCATGTGTGCTGAATTTAGTGAAATTCTTTTTCTAGATCTACTGAGACAATCATGAGGTCTTTGTCCTTTATTCTATTATTATGCTGCATTGCACTGATTGCCTTTTTTGTCTTGAATAAACCTTACATTCTTAGGATAAATCCCACTCAGTCATGGTATATAATCCTTTACAAATGTTATCAGATTCAGCTTTCTAGTACTGTGTTAAAGATTTCTGCATCTATATTTATAAGGGATACTGGCCTATAGTCATCTTTTCTTGTGACGTCTTTGTTTTTTGTGTCTGGTTAATACTGGCATTATAGAATGAGTTGGAAAATATTCCTTCCTCTTATACTTTTTGTTAAATTTTGTGAAAATTGGTATCAAATTTTCTGTAAACATTAGGAAGACTCACTGGTGAAGTCTCCTGGGTCTGGGTTTTTCTTTGTGGGATGTTTTCACAATCACTGTCATCCGTGTATTTAGGTTTTCTATTTCCTCTTGGATCAGTTTCAGGAGCTTGTCCCTTATTGTCGGCCTGAGTGAATGAAGAAACATGACAATACTGATTTTCAAGGAAGGTTGCCATGGTAATACTGTGTATGTAGGGTTGTCTACCAATAACCTAGCACCTTGAACTAGCACAGAGGAGATAAAATAGCCAAGATGATAAGCCCATAGCCATCAATGGCATCTGTCATTTTGAAGGGGGAATAATTTTGTTCTGGTCATCTTGAGCAGGGGAAGCAGTCTAGTTCCTAATTGTGAGGAGCACAGGGCCACCTGTGCATTAGCTGTCCTAATCTTTTAGACCATTTGCTTCCGTGAGGTTTCTAGATTATAGCTTGATGTCTATAATAAGTGTGGTAGTGGTGGTGGTGGTGGAGGTTTCCATAAGATCTTATGAAAAAAGACTCAAGTGTACTCTTTCCCTGATGGTATTTCCAAAATAACCAATCCCCTGCCTAAGGTCACACAAAAATGATTAGCTGGCTGGCAAGGGAAAGTAGTCCACATCTGTTGGGGGGGGGGGGCAAGACAAATTTTATAACCAGTTATCAGAAAAGAAGCGATATAATTCACCGAGCTATAACACAGAATCAATTCCTGAGGATTTAGTCAATGATTACCAGGAAGTAAGAAGATATCAGAGACAGTAAAAGCCTTAGAAAACCTACCCCTGCCTGCAGATACAAGGAATCGGCAGCCTCCAACAGGTGGAATGTATGAAGAAGAGTCTCTCCTACAGCCAATTTCCTACACATAGACAAGACTGGAAAAGGTTTCTGACAAGTTTTTACTAAGCGATCCAAGATAATTGGTCCTAGAGAGGATACTGGTCAAAAAGACATTTTACTCATGAAAAAGTCCTGGGAGACCTGATTTCTAGGACAAATAAACACTATTCAATAAAAAGTGCTAGACTCCCCTCATCAACACGGATGTGCAAACCCTGCACAGGGTTGCTCAAACAGATTCAGTGGAATAGTCACTAAATGAGTCAAAGGACCAGGACCAAAATGGTGAGGGGTCTGGCTAGACCTCTCTGGGGGTCTCTGTGACTGTCTGGCACCTTCAAAGACCACCAGGAAAATCAAAGGCAGTTAAAAGCTGAATGTATTAAATCTGCTAATCAAAGGAGAGCATAGGGTCTCAGATGCATTAAGGGGAAACAGAAAAGAGCATTTATAGGCTTTCATCAGCTGGAGTAGTCACAAGGTAATTTTAGGGGAGAGGAACAGTAGTCTGGAAAGGATCTGGTCAGAGTTGCAAACTAGAATAGTTGCAAGGATAGTCAGTGGCCTAATTTTTGGAAAACATTAATTCACATGGAATTACCATTAAGACATTTCTCTGTAGTCTTACCTTGCACATAAGGCTCTGAGAAGCCTTATGTTAAAACCTTGAACTTAGATATTTGGTCTTGCATCCATATCATGCTTTGGTGCACTTCAATTTGCTGAGTCAAAGTACAGTTACTTTTCAAATCATGATTTCTTTCCATGATCAATTCTTAATAATCTTAACTAAAACTAAAGACTATGAAAATTACCAAAAGGAAAAAGTAGAAGCCACTGGACTAACAGTTAACTTCTCAAAAGCAACAATAAAAGCCAGAGACTGAACGATATCTTCAGTGTTTTGAAACAAACAAAAAAATACCAACCAAGAGCCTATCATTCATGGCCCATTAAAACATCTTATAAGAATGAAGTGAAATGAAGTCTCTTCAGAGACACAAAATTCAAGCTTGTCTCCTGCAGAGCAGCATTAAAGGAATAATAATGAACTCCAAGTACAAAGAAAATGATAGCACAATGAGACACAAGAAGGAAGGAAGAACAAAGAATGTGTAAACACATGGACAAATACGAGTGAAGGCTGCTTGTGTAATACAGCAATAATAAGATACACTGAGATTAAAAATAAAGTATTTAAAATACCAGTCAGGGGGCGCCTGGGTGGCTCAGTGGGTTAAGCGGTTGACTTCAGCTCAGGTCATGATCTCGTGGTCCATGAGTTCGAGCCCCACGTCGCGCTCTGTGCTGACACCTCAGAGCCTGGAGCCTGTTTCGAATTCTGGGTCTCCCTTTCTCTCTGACCCTCCCGTGTTCATTCTCTGTCTCTCTCTGTCTTAAATATAAATAAATGTTAAAAAAATTTTAAACAAAATTAAAAATAGAATAATAATAAAATACCAGTCAGAATTAACATGTAAATAGAGAAGGGAGCAAATCGTGTTTTTGCTATTTGAGTTTGCTAAGGGCCTGAGTTTTCCCTGAGAAGAGGGTGAAGGTTTGAAGAACTTTAGACTTTGATATGTTTTAAAACTTAATGGTATCATCAAAAGTAAAAAACTAGTGGGGCGCCTGGGTGGCGCAGTCGGTTAAGCGTCCGACTTCAGCCAGGTCACGATCTCGCGGTCCGTGAGTTCGAGCCCCGCGTCGGGCTCTGGGCTGATGGCTCAGAGCCTGGAGCCTGTTTCCGATTCTGTGTCTCCCTCTCTCTCTGCCCCTCCCCCGTTCATGCTCTGTCTCTCTCTGTCCCAAAAATAAATAAACGTTGGGAAAAAAAAAAAAAAGTAAAAAAAAAAAAAAAAGTAAAAAACTAGCTCACATATATTTTGTCTACTATTCCAACAACAACAGAATACACATTTTTTGTAACACACACACAAAAAAATGATTATATATTGGTAAATATGACAATTTCAGATTAATACCAAAGGTTGAAGTCATAATGTATGTCCTATGCAATAAAACCATAAACAATGATTTAAAATAATTTCAAAAGCCCCTACGTGGTTGGATATGAAGAAGTGTGCTTCAAAGGAATTATCGGATCAGAGAAAAAATTAAAGTATAAATCCAAACATGTTCTGAAATGAAAGCTCAAAACCTTGAGGGCAGAAGGTAGAACAATACTTTAAGGCAATTCATAGCTTAGAAATGTAGATACTATAAATTATGAAACTTTGAAAAACAATGGTCCAAACATTAATCTCAGGGATTAAAGGAGAGAAAAGTTAGCCCAAAGAAAGAAGAATAAATTAATATATAATGACAAGAATGGAAATTAGTAAAAAAGAAATCATGCATACATTAGAAAGGAGTAAAACAGCCAATGACTGGTTTACAGAAAACACTCATAAAATATACAAATCCTTGGGGCACCTGGGTGGCTCAGTCAGTTAAGCGTCCGACTTCAGCTCAGGTCCTGATCTCACGGTTTGTGGGTTTGAGCCCCGCATCAGGCTCTGTGCTGACAGCTCAGAGCCTGCTTCGGATTCTTTGTCTCCCTCTCTCTCTGTCCCTCCCCTACTCATGCTCTGTCTCTGTCTCTCAAAAATAAATAAACATTAAAAAGAATTTTTAAATATACAAATCTTTTTTTATGGTTATGACAGAGTAATTTATATCAGAGCATCCCTCTAGTGAAAACCACTTTAATTAAAAGCTTATTAGAATTTCAAAACATTTCCAGCTGTTTGAATATACATGAAAGATACCACAGCCGCCAGGATTTGAAGTGCAAGGATCGTGTAAGAATTGTACACATTGAAGTAAACCCAAAATGCTCCATCGCATTCCTCCACAAGTTATTTGCTGACTCCTAACGTGTAGGATGCAAAGCTCAGAAGCCAAGCTGATAGGAAGCTAAGAGGCTAAAAGGCCAAGAATAGATTTCAGCAGTCATGCAGTGCTGGGGACAGACACACAAACTGTTCAGAGTCCACCAACAGCAGTGGTGGAGTCTAGGAAACACCCCGAAATTTCACTTCTGAAGAAAGACTACACCCTAGAACCAAGGACAAAAGAAACAGATCAGCCATCCCACAAAACTGAAATCCATCCTTGGAATTATTCTGATCAAGGTAACCTTCCCCTAATCTGTCTGATGGAAGAAAATTACATCATCTCCAGAGGAAGACAACATAATTTAGAATTTCTACCATTTTTTGCATATTACGTTTAAGTGTAAACAAACAAACAAAAACCAGACAGAACCACTTATGCCAGAAGATAGGACATCCCATTCAAAGGAATAAAGGTAAACTTCCAACTGACTCTTCACTTGGAGGCCTGATAGAGGCCGCAGGACAGCGGAATGACATTTTTAAAGTGCCGAAATAAAATAACGCGTGGAATTCTATGTCCAGTGAAAATGTTCTTTAAAAGTAAAGTTGAGGGGCGCCTGGGTGGCGCAGTCGGTGAAGCGTCCGACTTCAGCCAGGTCACGATCTCGCAGTCCGGGAGTTCGAGCCCCGCGTCAGGCTCTGGGCTGATGGCTCGGAGCCTGGAGCCTGTTTCCGATTCTGTGTCTCCCTCTCTCTCTGCCCCTCCCCCGTTCATGCTCTGTCTCTCTCTGTCCCAAAAATAAATAAAACGTTGAAAAAAAAAATTTAAAAAAAAAAAGTAAAGTTGAAATAGAGATATCAAACCAACACAAACTGAAGACAATTGGCATTGGCAAATTAGCCCTGAAGAGTATTGAATCAGTAATCAAAAACCTCCCAAAAGAGAAAAATCCAGGACCAGATGGCTTCGTTGGAAAATTCTACCAAACATTTAAAGAAGAATTAATACCAATCCTTCTTAAACTCTTCTAAAAGGTGGAAGCATCCAAATTCATTTTATAAGCCCAGGAATACCCACACCAAAACCAGACAAGTACACCACAAGAAAATTGCAAGCCAATATCCCTGATGAATATAGATGTAAAAATCCTCGACACATTATTAGCAAACTGGATTCAATAGTATATTAAAAGTCTTATACACTATTATCAAGTGGTGTTTATTCCAGGGATGCCAAGTTCAACATACACAAATCAGTCAATGTGATATACCACAATAACATAATGAACAATGAAAATCATATGACCATCTCAATAGATGAAGAAAAAGAATTTGACAAAACTTAACATGCAAAATTTAAACATAATTTAAATTCTCAACACACTGAGATAAAGAAACCTATCTCAACATAATAAAGGCCATATATGACAAGCCCACAGGAACAAGACAAGGATGCCTACTCTTAACACTTCTATTCAACAAAGTACAAGAAATCCTAGCCAGAGCAATTGGGGGAAGAAAGGGAAAAAAATGAAAAAAAAAAAAAAAAAAAAAAAAAAAAGGCGGAGGGGGGGGGGGAGGGGAGGGGAGGGAAGAGAAGAGAAGAGAAGAGAAAGCACCCAAATCAGAAAGGAAGAAGTAAAAATGTCTCTGCTTGCAGATGACATATTATACACAGAAAACCCTAAAGACCCCACCAAAAAAACTATCAGAACTAATAAAATGAATTCAATAAGATTGAAGGATCCAAATACCAATATATAAAAATAAGTTGCATTTCTACATACTAATAAAGATCTATGAGAAAGAAATTAAGAAATCACATCTACAATTGCATCAAAAAAGATAAAGTACCTAGGAATAAATTTAATCAAGGAGGTGAAGGAACTTGAAGACACTGATGAAAGAAACAGAAGGCACAAATAAATGGGAAGATATCCCCTGTTCATAGATTGGAAGGGTTAATATTGTTAAAATGCGTATACTACCCAGAGCAATCTGCAGATTCAATGCAATCCCCATCAAACTACCGATGGCATTTTTCTCAGAAATAAAAAATAATCCTAAAATTTGCATGGAACCACGAAAGACCCAAAGAGCAGAGCAGCAATCTTGAGAAAGAAAAACAAAGCTGAAGGCATCACATTTCTTGATTTCGAATGTACTATAAAGCTATGGTTCTCAAAAATAGTAAGGTATACAAACAGACGCACAGGTCAACGGAATGAATACAGAGTCATAAATAAACGTATGCATGTATGACCAATTAATTTACAACAAAGGAGGGGCGCCTGGGTGGCTCAGTCAGTTAAGTGTTCGACTTTGGCTCAGGTCACGATCTCACAGTTCATTGGTTCAAGTCCTGCGTCAGGCTCTGTGCTGACAACTCAGAGCCTGGAGCCTGCTTCGGATTCTGTGTCTCCCACTCTTTCTCTCTCTCTCTCTCTCTCCCTCTCTCTCTGCCCCTCCTCCACTCATTCTCTCTCTCTCTCTCTCTCTCTCTCTCTCAAGAATGAATAAATGTTAAAAAAAATTTAAAAACATTCACAACAAAGGAGCCAAGAATATATGATGGGGAAAGGACAGTCTCTCCAATAAATGGTTATCAGGAAAATTAAAAGGCCACACACAAAGAAATGTAACTAGACCACTATCTTACACCATACATAAAAATCAATTCAGAATAGATAAAATCTATCTATTTTGAATGAATAGAAAAATCATTCAAAATAAAGACCTGAACATAAGACCTAAAATCATAAAACTCCTAGAAGAAAACATAGGTAGTAAACTCTCTGATATCAGTCTCGGCAATGACGGTTTGGATTTGATACCTGAGGCAAAAGCAGCAAAAGCAAAATAAACAAGAGGGGCTACATCAAACTAAAAAGCTTCTGCAAAGCAAAGGAAACCATCAATAAAACGCAAATGCAACCTATGGAATAGGAGAAAATATTTACAAGTCACATATCTAATAAGGGGCTGATATACAAAATATATAAAGAGCTTGTACAACAGCAAAAAAAAATTAAAAAGTGGGCAGGGGATCTGAATAGACATTTTTCTAAAGAAGACATACAGATGGCTAACGAGTACATGAAAAGACACACTATATCGTGAGTCATCAGGGAAATGCAAATCAAAACCACAATGAAATATCACCTCACATCTGTTAGAAGGCTATTAGCAAAAAGACAAGAAATAACAAGAGTCAGTGAGGCTGTGGAGAAAAGGGATCCCTTGTGCACTGGCGGTGGGAATGGACATCGGTGCAGCCACCATGGAAAACAAGACGGAGGGTCCTCAAAAAAAATTCAAAATAAAACTACTATAGAATCCAGCAACTACACTTCTGAGTATGTATAAGAAGGAAAAGAAAACACTAACTCAAAAAGATATGAGCCACCTTCATATTCTTTGCAGCATTATTTACAATAGCCAAAACATGGAAACAAGCTAGACGTCCATGAACAGATGCATATGTGGTTCACTTACAATGGGATATTATTCGGTGATGAGAAAGAAGGAAAGCCACCTGTCTGTAACAATACGAATGGACTCTGAAGACATTATGCTAAGTGAAATCTCCATCCGACTAGATGAAAGAAAACAAGTACTGTATGATATCTCTTACATGTGGAATCTTACAAAGCCAACTTCATGAGAACAGAGAGTGGAATGGTGGTTACCAGAGGCTGCGGGGTGGAGAATTCGGACAGATGCTTGTCAAAGAGTACAAACTTCCAGCTAGAAGATGAATAAGCTCTAGAGGTCTAATGCACAGCAATGTCAATATTACTAACAATACTGTATTATATACTTTAGTGTTGCAAAGAGATTAGATCTTAAATATTCTCACCACCAAAAAAACCCCAAATTGATAATTAGGTGACATGATGGAAGTAATCAGCTAACCAATGTGGTGGTGACCATGCTGCAATATACAAGTGTATCAAATCAACATATTGTATACCTTAAACTTACACAGGCTTATATACCAATTATAAATTAATTTAAAAAAAAAAAGTAAGTGAAAAGGCAAGGCACAGAATGAGAGTTAATCTCCTCAATACATCTATCTGACTGAAGACCCATATCCAGAAAGTATTAAGCACTCCTGAAAATCAGTAATAAAAAGACAAAAAAAAAAGAGAGTAGCACTTGAACAAGCTCTTCACAAAGAAAGACATGTCAATGGCCAGTAAGCACGTAAAAATTTGTTCAACATTATCAGTTATGAGAAGAACGCAAATTCAAATCACAACATTTGTATGCACACCAGAATGACTTTAATTACAAGGACTGGCAAAACCAAATGTTGGCAGGAATGTGAAGCAAATGGAATTCTTGTACATTTTTGGTGGGAATGTAAAATGGCTCAACCACATTGGAAAACTACCTGGCAGTTTTTATGAAAATTAATCAGGCCTATTTTATGTCTCCACAATATATATAAGAATATTCATGGGGCGCCTGGGTGGCTCAGTCGGTTAAGCGTCCGACTTCGGCTCAGGTCACGATCTCGCGGTCCGTTGAGTTCGAGCCCCGCGTCGGGCTCTGGGCTGATGGCTCAGAGCCTGGAGCCTGCTTCCGATTTTGTGTCTCCCTCTCTCTCTGCCCCTCCCCCATTCATGCTCTGTCTCTCTCTGTCCCAAAAATAAATAAACGTTAAAAAAAAAAAAAGAATATTCACAGAAAATCTATTCTAATAGTAAAAACTAGAAACAATTCAAATGTCTATCAACAACAGAGTGGCTAAAGAAACAGACTATTCAAACAGCAGGATATTACTAAGAAACAAAACAGAGGGGCGCCTGGGTGGCTCAGTCGGTTAAGCCTCTGAGTACAGCTCAGGTCATGATCTCCTGGCTCGTGGATTCGAGCCCCACGTTGGGCTCTGTGCTGACAGCTCAGAGCCTGGAGCCTGCTTCGGATTCCGTGTCTCCCTCTCTCTCTGCTCCTGCCCCGCTCATGCACAGACACACTCTCTCTCTAATATAAATAAACATTAATAAATAAAATAAAATAAAAACCATGTGACTCTAAAATAAACAGTTTGTCAACCTATACTCACACCACGTAGACACGGTTGCAGAACAGAATGTGAACCCTAAGATCTTCACAAACTTTCACTGGCAGAACACTGCGTGTCCAGCCTCTGGGCTCCCAACAAAGTGTATATGCTGTTCGTGCTCTTTGGTGCCAAGATACAAAGCGTTTTAAGGGTCTCTGGCAGTTATAAAAAGAACGGAAGATGGTACTATTAGCCTATGCTTCGATCTGTATGCCTTTTTCGACATGTTCCTCTTTTTTCTGGGCCCTGTAGGGTTTTCCCCTCTCTTCTTTCTTTCCTTTTCTATTTTTGCTTCTTTTTTTTTCCTATTTCTTAATCTTTCTCCTTCAACAGACTACTTTTTTGATATCATTTTTTATATTGGTATATATTTATGAAATGGAGGCTTTCCTGCCTATAATACAGAAAATGTATTGTTTTGTATGACTTTCTCGAAGAAAATAATACGCCGTCCTGCGCTGTGTTAAAATGGCTGTATATTCTTATGACCTTGCACTAATTTGCTTCGTAGGCACGGGATGCACTTGAGACATGTGGGAGAGCTTTTCCCACCTGGGCATTTCTACGTCACTGTCATCAGAAAAATCATTATTGTGCTAATACCATGATTCTCCTTTTTTTCCTTCTTCTTCTTTTTCTTCCGTTCCAGGGAATTTTGATTATGTTGATGGCCTTCAGCGTTATTGAATTATTCATCTCTCTGTCTTTCTCAATTCTGAAGAGATGCTTTTATTGTTGCAACTGTGACTAATGGTGCTGAAGCGTACTGTGGGAATAAAGATGTGTTACAATCTTTAGGTGAGTTCCTCCTCACCTCCTAAAGAGGTGAGATCCGTGTGGGAGAAAAAGCCAGCAGGAACATAGAACCTTAAGGCTGGCAACTGTCTGAAGCAAAAGGGGAGTGACTTCAGAGGGTGGGCTCTGGGAGCATTCTGGCTAATAAAACACATCCTTGCCAGGTCCTCCTCTCCCTCAATCACATGATCACCTTGCTGTCGCCTCCTGTTATTCGTGCATCCGCTGAGCAACACAGCATCGCCACCGTACAAATAGAGAAATGAGCCAAAGCCCACGGTGTGGGGGTGAGCAGGTCCGTGACGTCTCCTGCCGATCTCTCCAAGAGACTCTACCTAATGGCTCCTTCTCCCTGGTTGTATGGAAAAATGAGGTGGTCTGGAAGAATGGCTCGACCCACACATTTTACAATGATCCTGCAAGATCATTAATGTTAGCCACTCATAATAACCAGAATAGTTAACAATGAAGGTATATATCGGTAAAAGCCACTAGAGCGGTCCGGGCACTGTGCTAACTGTTTTAGGTGTGTTACTCATTGAACCTCACAAAAAGTCTAAGAGGTGAATGTTACTGTTATATTCATTTCATGAGCCAGGGAGCTGAAGTCAAGAGAGGGTAAGTAAAGTGCCCCCGGTGACAAAGCCCACAATGTCAGAGCCATGACAGAAACAGGCGGCCTGGCTCCAGAGTCCAGGGTTTTGATCCCTACACCCACGTGCCAACGTCCCTTAAACTCTTGGTCTCAGAACCCCTTTACACTCAAAACAATTATTCAAGACCCATCCCACATAATACAAGTAACATTTTATTAACACAACATTTTATTAACATGACATTTTTTCCAAAAGAAAAAAGAAAATTAGTGTGGAGAGTGGTGCTGTTACATAGTTTTACAAATCCTTTTTTTTTTAGGTTACTTAACATTATTTTTATTTTTTAAAGGTATAGTTTATATACCAAAAAAATGCACACGTTTCATGTATACGTATTCCCTGATGCCATCCCCATGCCCAAGGTACTCAGCATATCCATCACCTCTAAAAATGTTCCTGTGCTTTTTTGAGGGTTTTTTGTTTGTTTTTTGGCAAGAACACTTAATGTGAGGTCTATTCTCTTCACATATTTTAAAGTGTACAATTCTGTATTAGTAACTAAGTACTCTGTTGCACAGATCTCTAGAACTTACTCATCTTGAATAACAAAAACTTTATACCCATTGAGAATCAAATGCCCATTTAACTTTACTGCACATTCAAATCACCCGAGCAACTTTTATAAACCCCCCCCCCCCCCTTAATGCACCACCCCACCCCATGGCAATCAAATAAGAATGTGGTGAGAGCTGGGCATCAATAATTTGTAAAGATTTCCAGGTGGTTCCAGTGCAGAGCTTCTCTCTAGCTTAATGGAAGGCAACTGGATTCTGGTAACTGCTTTCGCAGCCCGTCTGATGTGATGGCTCATGTTCTGTGGCCTGTGGAGAGACCGCTCTAAACTTGTGGAAAGGGGAACTAAGGTCTCAGTATTATTATGAAAGCGATCTTGAGGTCACAGACCCCCTGAAAGAGCCTCAAGGACGCCGGGAGATTCCCAGGCTGCATGCAGAGACGGCCGCCTTACACTGCATTTCCTTCCGCTGACACTATCCGCCAAGTACTGGGGATCTTCCCTCTGTCTTTCCACCTGTCAGGACAGCCCTCTGAGGGAGCTATGTGGAGCCTGCCCCTTAAGCATGAGAACCGAAGCTCAAAGCGGTTGAGTTTTCTGAGACTACAAAAGGGAGTAGGATTTAGAACCAGGATTTGAATCAAGACGCCAAACTCCAAATCTCATCATCCTATGCTGCTTTTGGCGCAGAAAACGTTTAGCATATGCAAAGAAATACACTATCAGGTTTTCGTTTCTGCCATAAGCTGGAAGGAGAAAGGCCTATGCATACATGTGTGACGGTAGGAGACGGGGGAGCAAGATTCTGATGAAAAATAGTCATTTTATTTACTTAAAATATCTATTTCCAGTGGAGTCATGTTCTGATGAAAACTACGCGGCAGCCGAGTAAGGCTGAGATGTGTGGATATATGAGATCTATTTAAGGGTGGGAACACCATCGCCTAACGGTAAGGGCTTTTAAGTCAGATCCAGGTCTCAGTGTTAGTTTTGCCATTTAAAGCTTAAGGACTTGAACAAGTTACTTAACCTTTGTGAGCTTTGAATTCCTAGACTAAAATGCAACAGTAATACCTACCTAACGGGGTCGCCGTGAGCTTTAAATGAAATGTGAACTAATTTAACCAGAGCCTAGAACTTAAAAATCGCGTCGTAAACGGCAGGATTTCTTTCAAATTTGTAATTGAGGGTTTCTTGCTTTCTCAACGTCACATTTCATCACTTATGTGACTCGGGGCCAGTTTCCCTCATTTCCTGAATGTTCGTCTCCACAATCCTAAAACGGAATCAATACTACAGGTGTTATACGGACAGTGCTTGGCATATAAGTAGGTGCTCAACTAGTAGTATTTGCCTGTTAAAAATATAAAGTAGTTTCTCGGATCAGAAGGAAGACCTCACAAACTCCAAAGCTCTTACGCACTTGAATTTACGTTTTCCTTTGGTATCAGTGATTTACAAACACAACAGTGACATTTTCCAAGTCATAACCAAGATCTATTTGCAGTAAGATCTTTAGTTTCGCCTCTCAGGAACCCTGCTTCTCCCTTACCAATTCTCTGAAACCGAAACCCTCCAACACCAGATAATTCGGGGTCCCCGATGCCTTGCTGAGCAGCACCTTGTCTTGGGGAACACACCATAATATTACCTCCTGATACTGGAGAGAGCATTGTGATAATCATCTGGAGAAGGAGAAAGAACCAAAACAGAACCACAATCTCTCAACAATCAGAAAAACTGGCCCTGCTTTCAAGGGACGTGTAGTAAGGCTGACTGAGTGAGGCAAGGACAGATATCATTGTGCTGTAGAATGTAGTTTTCATAGGAGAGGCAAAATGTCCCAAGGATTAAAAAAAAAAAAAAAAAAAGTAGGAGTGTTAGGAGGTGGGGGGATAAAAGGAAGGCAAACTGAACTAAATTAAAGTTTAGTTAATAAACTTGTGTGTAGACTTTAAGAGAGAGACCATCATCAGGAAGCAAGAAAGCCACTAGGTAATGACAGGAGGTTGAATTCAGAGGGGGAGAGATTTTAAATGGGTGGCAGACCCAATATCCTCAAACATTACAGAGAGAAAAAAAATTATAGAGCAAGTGCTACCGGCAAATCCAAACTGTGGTGGGGATGTCGACACACTCAAGCACTGAAAGGTCAATCAATCCAAACCAGCAAAGGTAAAGTGAAAGTTTGTTTGTTTATGCAGAATCAAATTCAAGTTTATTCAAATTCAATTTTATTCAAACTTCAAATTCAAGTTTATTTATCATAGAGCCACCTAACTGATCTCACTGGCCACCAAGAACAGGGTAGCAAACACTCTAAGCCAGACGTGGGCAGAACAGGGCCGACACGAGAAAAGGATGTGGAATTCAGGTTGTGCAAACCCAGTCCGAGCCTCACTGATGCCATACGTGAGCAAGCCCGGACCCTGTTTCCATGCTCACTGAAATGAAGGTGCGCTCCAGTGACCACCCACCGTCCTGGACTCCAGCCTCACGCCTCCCCATCATCCACAACTCCAATGTCACGTTAATGATCATCCCCGGCACCGACTGTTCAAGCAGTTCAGCGGATCCTCAGACCCACAACCAGAATCTGAGATGGATGGTGGAGCTTATGGCCCCACTTCCCTTCTACGAAATTTATGGGAGGTGACTGCGTGCCTTTCACGTGTGGACACTGATGACAGCAAGTCCTCTATTCAAATGGTAGCCCGTTCCACTGACAACCTGCTTCAGTGGTGGGGAGGTGTCGTTTGTTTTTATGTTGCACCCAGACCAGCCACTCCAGAACGATTACCGCCCATTGCTTATGACCCTCCAGTCTGAACCATCTTAAAGAATAGAGAGTGAGAAGGAGAAATAGAGAAGAGAGGAGGGAGGGAGGAGGAGAGGGAGGAAAACAGAGAGAGGGACGGAGGGAGGGAGAGATGGAGGGAAGATAGGAATTAACTCAGATTTGGCAGGAGTGCAGCCTTCTTTCAGCACTAGATGAAGGCAAACAATTGCTTAGTTACAGCCCTGACTCCCTAATAAGATAAAGCGATGCACAAGGAAACTAAAAAGCAATAAAAAAAAAAAAAATCCAACAGCATGAACATAGGGGTTGTATAGGTGGAGGCAAGGAGTACGAAACCTTTGGGCAAAAATTCCTTTCCCAAACGTTCACACTTTCCTGGCCACCGGCTTCTTCCATCCCTCACTTGATCTACCCCGAGCACAGCTCCAGGCCAGACTGAAGAGAGAGGCGACGCAAGAGAACCAGAAAGATGGTGGGAAAAGTGAGTCTGTAGGTAAAAGTGCTACTTGAGTTTGTATCCCCAAACACGCAACTCTTGCCTCAAGCTTCTGGGTCTGTGCTCTACAATACCAAAGTATATTTTTTAGGCCATTTCTAGTAAATCCCACACGAGACATACATGGTCCCACGAGGACCCTAAGTGCGGGCAAACGTGGACAATAGTTGCAGAGGGATACCTGCAATACTCCCGAGCAACCGGGCTTACTGATTCCCGAATCTCTCTGCTTGGATGACTTCTTCCCACCCACTCGCTCCTAAAAGTGAAGTAAAAAGGTAAAAGTCCTAGCAGCCCATCTGTAGAGAGTTTCTAGAGCCCTTCTTGCCCTTGGGGACCCACCGTCCACACCTGCTTACAGGGTGGGGGCTGCAAAGTTCTTCTAATTAGGGGAGCGTAAAGTACGCCAGGCAGTCCCCTGGGATCCTTTTTGAGAAGTGAAACCTCATGGTAAGGCAGAAACTTTTTTGTATATCCTTTGGCTCTGGCATGTGTGCATTAAACCAAAGTGATTGGGGCAAAGGCCAAGGTAGCAGAAGCCACTGATTTCCTGTCACCTGGTATCTATCAGAGGCCCCAGGCCTGCCCTATGTCACTCACCTCCTGTGTACGTGGGACACCAGCAGTGGAAGTGAACTCGGCAGCCAGCATCCGAGTCAGCCTTGAGACCTAAGGCCTCAGACACTCAGGTAAGCAACCAGTTTGCTTTGTTTAAGCGACTAAAAAGGGGGTGTCCGGGGGGCTCCGTCGGTTAAACGTCTAACTCTTGATTTCAGCTTCGGTCATGAGCTCACGGTTTGTGGGCTCCAGCCCCGTGTTGGACTCTGCGCTGGCAGTGTGGAGCCTGCTCGGGGTTCTCTCTCTCTCTGCCCCTCCTGCACACTCTCTTTGTCTCACAATAAATAAAAACTTAAAAAAAAAAAAAAAGACTAAAAGGGAGTGACGTGTATAGCATAGGATGGTTTTGGAGACTCGAGTTTCTCGTTCCCCAGTCGGGTTTTCTGACAGTGTCACAAGTTGAGGAGGGGTACCAGGCTTTGCTGCCCACCCGCTTTCTGAACCACTCCCTCCCTCAAGAAAGACGCTGGCCAGTGAACTGGGTGTCCTGAACAAAAGCAGCAGACTGTAGCACGTAGACGAGAGCGTGGTTACCAATCTGCTGGGCTCCAACCGGAGCTCCACCGCCTATAAGGTATCTACAGTGGTTCACTTCCACTGCTGGTGTCCCACGTACACAGGAGGTGAGTGACACAGGGCAGGCCTGGGGCCTCTGACAGATACAGGCAAGTCACCAAACCTCTACATCCCTGGTTTTACTCACCCACAAGATGGGGGTGACGGACGGTTAACACTCGCTGCTTTACATAAGATTAAATGAGCTAAAATCCTAAGGTTCTTAGAACCACCTGGCACTGAAGAAGAAAATAATCAGCCGTGGTTATAATGAAAATATTTCCATTTCTCTTGCTTTGAATGATTTGGTCTCCAAAGATATGCTGCTAAATGTGAATACCCCAAATGTTGTTAAACCTCGCAGGCTAACAAGTTCTGGAGGGGACTGGAGGACGGGGTGGGTGGGGGGGGACATGAAACGGAGCGTCAGATCCCGCCTCAAATCCATCACAGAAGCCTGCAGTGAGAGTGGGCACTGCAGATGAGGAAGATCTAATGAAGGGCAACAAAGATGAGCTTTAGCCATGTCATAATTGTTTCCTGAACCAGTATATAATGTGACCGCCTTTCCCTGTTTTCCACAAAATGGTCTGATGTCACTGATCATCAGGTGAGGTGAAATGACCACCTTTTGGTCCAACATCCTGCGGGCTCACGTGGGAATCTTCGCTGAGGAAGTCGTTTAACATCTATCGAGCCCGTAGTACATGGAAAGCAGGTTCTCCACGTAACCCTAGCAGGACAGCCCGTGGGGAACATACCCCCAGTTAGAGGAGAAAACAGCTGAGGATAAGTAAGGGATACAGAGAGCTGGGGCCTTTGAAGGAGTCCGTGCCGGGAACAGTCCCAAGGATGTGAATGTCTAATGGGGAGACCGCGAAGGGGGCAGGAGGGGAGCATTTCAAAGCGGAGAGGGAAGAGAGAGGAAGAGACCTCCAGACCAGCGGTCCAGCGGGGAGCGGTGCGGTGTGGCTTCCGAATGGGACGCCGAGATGTTCCGTGAAGGCCATGGGGTGGGGGGGGGGGGGCCGGCGCAGGTTTTCCCAGGAGGCCAAGACAGACTAGACAAAGAGCTGAAGCTCAGGTCAAGCAGGACTTAAAGCAGTGATTCAGGGCCTGCTCTAGCCGCCCCTGTGGAGGATGGATTAGACGAGAGCAAGACTGAAGGCAGAAGAGTACGATTTTTGTGCTCAACCAGCGGAGGAAATGAGAAACTCAGGGGGTGACACTGGAGGTAGAAAATGGTCCGCATGCAAGAGAAGACACCTTACAGAGGAAGAAGCAGCAGGACCTGGGCCCTGACTGGGCGTGGAGGTGAAGGGGCTGGAGAGAACCGCGGCTCCAGCTCTTGGAACCTGGGTGCCAGGGGGACAGAAATAAAGCCATCTGAGTGCTCACGCCTGAGGAAAGGCCGCTGACTCTGCAGGGCAGTCCTTGCACAAAGCGGCCTCAGCCCAGCGGCTCTGCCCACCTGCTGCGAGGCCCCCAGAGGGGACGGGTGGGGAAGAAGTGGAGGGACAGAGTGGAAGGGCTCTGAAGACGCCGGGGATGACAGAGGGGGGCCTGGGCAGTGGCTGCTGGATGAAAGGAAGGGGCTTTGGGAATGGGGACGCTGCGGTACATCTCAGTCCTCCAAAAGACACAGTTATCCTCTGAGAGTTTACTACATTATAAATTGCAAATTCTCCCACGTTCTCAGACAGTACTTTGAGCAGCGAGGTCACAGACGTGGCAGGCCCCAGAGCTGGGACTAGCACTTTCTGTGGCACGCGAGTGCACACGGACTGAAGACACAAGACCCGCTTGCCCTGAGGGGCTGCCATCCTGGAGGAAGGAGGGGGGCTGGAGAGGGGGTGAGGAGCCCAGGCAGAGGGAATGGAAGCAAGAACATTCCTCCTCAGAGCTCAGCGCACAGGACCAGAAAGGGCAGAAACACAGAACTATTTTGAGTGGCAGGGGAGGAAGTGGAGGTAACGAAAGCTAGGCAGCTTTGAACTTCTCATTAAGTGATGTAATTACTGGACCTAAACAGTCATTATTCAAACCCAAACCCATACAGGCTGTGAGACTGTCCTGCAGTGGATGCACCCAGAAACAGTGGTGCATTTGAAAAACCAGAAGAGATTTGCAGAAGTCGCTGTAATAGAGTGAGGCAGTGTCAGATAAACCGAGCCCTGAGGGTGATATAGTTTAGTGAGCACAAAATCCTGCTGTTACCACATTTTGGCCAATGTGCTCAGTCACCCCTGCGGATGTACGAACCGGGCTTTGAGCAGAGCTGTGTGCCGGGCACAGTTTTAAAGCACCGTGAACAATTAAGAAACAAGCACAGGGCAAAGCTGCGGGAATCTACAATATCCTTGGGAGTATGTGGTCTAATTTTACGTATTCCCATACAATGAAAATTTTCAGTTCCTGGTCGACAATGCCCTGGCATTGAAATATGTACATATTTTAGAAAGCTTATTTCCATACAAAATGATGGGTATGTTTGTGTTTATAAACTATTTTACAGTAATATGTGTTGAAGCCTTCAGAGGAGTACAGTTGCCATAATGAGACATCATTTTTTTAAGTTTATTTATTTATTTTGGGAGAGACAGAGAGTACAAATGGGAGAAGGGCAGAGAGCGAAGGGGGGAAAGACAGAGGTTCCGCAGCAGGCTCCACACTGACGGCAGAGAACCCGATGAGGGGCTTGAACTCACGAACTGTGAGATGATGACCTGAGCTGAAGTCAGACGCTTAACCGACTGAGCCACCCAGGCACACTTTTACCAGTGAAATAAAATATTTCCCCCCAGTGGTCATTACTGCCATTAGCCATTACAGATACAGCCGCGGCAGAACTTGCTTACGTTAAGAGGTTTATCTCACCAGTAACAGTGACACAGCCTCAGGCAGCTGAAAAATAAGGAGAAATTCAAACCACACTAGTCCCATCATTTCCTTCTGTCCAGATAATTGATGACCTTTGCTCTTTAAGTTGTCCTCGCTAAAATGAGCCCCCTGGAGAGGAATGTGGTGACTCCCAGCCCATTCCCTTCCTACAAATGGGGAAACGAACCAACCCCTCTGCACCTGCATTTCCACACCTGCAAAAAAAGACAAGATGCCTTCTGGGTAAGACAGGTGTTGGGCGACCTGGAACTAGATGTGCGGTAACCCCGGCACATAGAGGATGCTCCATAAACAACTACACGACATGGTCTGGCTGTGGGGCCGCAGAGAGAGCACCGGCCTCAGAGCCGCGGTGACTGCCTTCTGGTCGGCTCTGTCACCAGGTGCAAGGTCTGTGACGAGGCGCGGCCCATCCCTGGGCCACAGTTTCCTCATTTATCAAATGGCCACAATGGTTTCTGAGCTTCTGACCAGCTCCCAAAGTTCTGCCTGCTGGCCAGAATCAATCTGGAGGCTCCTTAGAGGCCTACCTTGGTACACTCCTTTTTTGTCAGTCATCTTGTTGGGTGTGGTTTGTGGTGCAAAGCACCGAGACCTCCAAGACCGCATGACATCTGGTAATCGGCAGGTGGGGTGAAATCAAGTGCAGAGCACCCAGCCGAAGTCTCCTCTGTCCTCCTGACAGGGAGTCTGTTTTCAATTGCTTTATAGTAGTCATCCAAACAGCACATCCACCTGAAGTAGGGAGAGGTTCATAAGTGAAAGGCTGACCCCTGGTCTGCACGCAGACAAAGCAGTCATAGATGCCTCGTTGGAGAGGTCCAAGCCCTCACTTTCGATCTCCGGTAGTCATGTAACTGGGAACAAGGGACTAACTATTCTGTGCCTTTACCACCTTTTCTACAAAATGAAAGCAACAGTTCATCCCTTGTCTACTCTGTGAGGCTTCAATGAACTGAGGATGCGAAATCTCTTTGTAACCACACACTGGGTGCAAACGTAAGGCCTGGGTGACTCCCAAGGACCTGTCCTATACCACAGTGCCGGGCTTGGTGTGACTTCAGTACGATAAGCAAGCTGGACAGACAGTCTTTGTCTCCAAGGCTCCTTACGTGACTGACAGCCAACAAGGACGAGACCAAAGGTGCATCTCTAAGGAGAGTTCCAGGGCCCAGGAAAGACCCGATAGAATTCACGAAAGTAGCTGACACAAACATAAATTCCAAGACGAAGCACAAGATGAAGAAAACTGGGCAGTCTTAAAACATGAGAGCTGGAAAGGGTCTCGGTAATAATCACCATCTAACTTCAGAAATGAATAAAGCATGAATTCTAGGAACAAACAGCACTTGCTCCTTTCTCCCCATGTAGGAGGCATTTTCACGTCTGAACTTCTTTCTCACAACACGTCTGTGACAGGGACGTTGTTCTCATTTTTCCAACGGGGAAAAATATAGAAACTAATGCCTACTGAGGTAATGATAGTAAAAACAAGAATAGCGACAAAAACAGGCAATAATTATTCAGACATGGGTGCTTTACATACATTTATTTCCTCAGTAATATTAAGAAACTATTCGATCCAGGTACCATTTAGATACTGAACAAGACAGATAAAGTCTCTGCTTTGAAGGGATTTATATTCTAGTGGGAAGAGACTGACCGTAAACAAGCAAGCAGATAATCAAGGTAATTCCCTGCAGTGATATGGGCCACGTACACAAATAAAACGGGTGCTGTGAAAAAGACTGCGCTGTGGACCGAGGGTTTGGGGAAGGCTTTTCTGAGAGGCTGACATTTGAGATATACCTAAATGAAGACACCAGCCACACACAGCTCATCAGTCCATTTGAGTCTTACAGAAACCCTATACCATAAGACAAGAATTATTATTCCCATCTTACAGCTGAAAAGCAGAAGGCCCAGAGTTTAAAGAATTTTCCTGTAGTTTCACCGCAAATAGAATTTGATTTAAACCTAGGCAACCCGTGTCAGGAGGCCAGTCTTACATACAACCTCTGAGAACCTCCTTAAAGTGATTCCTCAAGGTTGCAGAGTTGGTGGTAAAGGAAGACTAGAATCGGCCTCTGCTGACTAAGGACGGTCCTCATCTGACTCTCCCTCTCTCTCTAACACTTTTAATGTTAAAGAGACATTATGTTAAATTTAATGTTTTAAAATGTTTTAAATTTAATGTTATGTTAAATTTAATGTTAAAGAGAGAGAGACAGAGACAGAGCACGAGTGGGGGAGGGGCAGAGAGGGGCTCGAACTCATGAACTGCGAGATCATGACCTGAGCCGAAGTCAGACACTTATCTCTCATGATGCCTCTGGCCCATCACAATGGACAAAGGCAGAGAAGCAAAAGGACAAGGAAAAGTCAATACAAAATACACTGTCCAATATGAGAGCGTAAGAAAAGCATTCAGGGATGAGAAACAAACAGGACATGTGGACACATGAGCATGGTGTTCTCTTCCATGATAAAGTATGCCCCAAACATTGTTGTCAAGAATACCGGCAGGATTTCCAGGGGCCCTATGTCCTTGCCTGAGATGCTAGAACATAGTAGTAGGCTTTGCCTCAGACCCAAAGCCACTGGGAAAAGTCCATGTCTATCCTCAACGACACTCACGGAGAGAATAAAGGGAAAAGTATGCCAATGCATGAGACAGAAGACCGCTGAAAATCCTATTCTCTCTCTCCCCCGTTTTATTATTTATTTTTAGGAGTTCTGAGGGTGAAATGGCGACACCCAGAAATTCAATGAGTGGAACTCTCCCAGCAGATGCTATGAAAGGTCCGACTGCCATGAATCCTGTTCAAAAAATAATTCCCAAAAAGATGCCTTCGGTGGTGGGCCCTACACAAAACTTCTTCATGAAGGAATCTAAGCCACTGGGGGTAAGTCAACTGTGCTCCGTTCCATATCGGCGAGACTCTCTGGCCTAGACAAGCAGAGGCTATAGGCCAGGTACAGGATGCAATCCAACGTGAGGTGTCCTTTATGTCGGACACAGCGTGCCAAATCAGGGATGTACAGAGAAGTTGTCACGGTGATCTTATGTCTCCTTTTGATTTTGCGGTCTGCATATTTAGGGGTCTCCCATCCCAGTTTGTCACCAGCATCCCAGACATATCTGCCTTGGAAATGCCCCAGGTGGTGAGGAAAGCGGATCGCAACAAGACAAAGATCTTGGCACCTTCCCCACTTCCTTTAGGCGTTTTACACAGCCCCGAGTCCGGAATCAGGGCTTCCAGCCTTTGCTTTCTGACTTGATGATGACTTGAGTTCCTCATCAGACCCCTAATTCTCTCTCCAGGCTGTCCAGATTATGAACGGGCTCTTCCACATGGCCCTAGGTGGCCTCCTGATGATCCACATGGAGGTCTATGCACCCATCTGTATGACTGTGTGGTACCCTCTCTGGGGAGGTATTATGGTGAGTAACAACTAACAGCCCTTTGGGCAGTGATGCAGACAAAAAGGTTTAAAAGCTCCACAATAGCATGCTAGATTATTTCTGTGATGAGGCAAGTATGTGGCTGGGAAATAGGTTATGAGGTGACAGTAATTTAGTGGAAGGAGAGGTTGACGGAACCGAGTATGAATCTCCCTGAGTCAGTGGTCACACTTCATGTACATTCAGAAAGAGGTGCCCTGCATGGATCTACACAGGGAAGGAAGACCGCTCAAAGCAGGACTCTCCAAAGTCAATGTGGAGAGGGGTGAGAAGGGCACTAAACATTTGGACTGTGCGGCGGGGTGTTTCCAGAAGCAGGAAGGAGCAGGCGCATCCCATTTCCTCCCACCTATTCCTTCTTCCTACAATTCTCTTTAGCTACTATCTCAGGTGGTGATATCAGTCCCATCGCAAACGAATCTCCTCTGGCTGACCAGCAGAGCAGCAATCTGTCATGAGCAATCCTCATGACTGTTTCATGTACATGTTTTCTAACCGTGTCTGGGTGTGGTACAGAGGAGTCATGTTTATATCCCCATTAGACTTTCACAGTTACTACCAGAAAGATACGCCCAGGACTGAGATGTTCAAAACAAAGAGAGATGGATGAGAGCAAGCGTCCCCTCCATTTCATAGCTTGAACAAGGAAGATGGGAAATGATCACCATCAATTCCTGTAGCAGCAAACGTTTTAATGGCGTGTGCCCGTGGCACTCAGGCCACCTTGATTCATTCTTCCCTGGCATCACAATCAGTGAAATCACTGTGAACTCCAAAGAGAAATTCCACAAACTTAGAAAAGAGAGAAACTAAAAATAAAGCTTTTAAATTCACAGTGTTAGTAGTATTCGTTGGCACAAAAACTTGTGTTCTGCCTCTGGTCTTACTATATTCCTGGTCGCAGCTCCCCAGTTAGTTGCATAAAAGGCATCAGCTGAATATAGCTGAGCATGCAAAAAGGAGAACTATGACTGCTGAAAAATGAGTGAATACTGCAAAAATGGCTGGACAGTTTGGTGAAAGTGGTTGGAAATGTGGATAGCTTTTTAACAACCAGTTCTCCACGTTAAAAGCCATCTCCCTCTCTGCCTCCCTCCCTGTCTGCCTCCTCTCCCATCTATCCCATACCTTCCCCACCCACCACCTCTCTTTTCACAGTATATCATTTCTGGATCACTCCTGGTAGCAGCGGAGAAAAACCCCAGGAAAAGTTTGGCAAGTAATCGTATGTCCTTCTTCCCCACGCATCCGAGAAATGCCTACTTTCTCAGTTGAAAACAAAAACGCTTACACACCTTTGGAATCACAGTAGCACTGAGTTCTCTCTCAACCCCAAAAGGCAAAAGATTCTCTAGAAAGCTGTTGTGATTTTATTCATGAAAAACTTGGAAATGAGGCCTACCTGAATTACGTCCGCGGAAACAGAATTAAAGGCAGACCAAAGAACAGCCACATGCTTATGGTCTTATGAATGTTAAATGTGTGAGACTAACAGGTCTCTTTGAAAGCCGTGTACTTTCTCTCAGACCACCCTTTAGGAAAACTCTAATCAATACCGTGATTAACTCAATCCTCGTTAACTTTGAGCAAGTCAGTTGGCCCCTCCGTACCTCTATAAAATAATGCTACCATATGGTCATGAGTATGTCATGGAGTAACATACACGCAGGTGCTTCAGGGGCTATATAAGGAGCTACAGAGGGTCTTGTCCTATAACCCTCCCAACACACTTACTCCCAGGTCATGAGCTTACCAGCAAGTTTCCTCCCCCAAGTTTTTTATACTTACTAATAAGCTATTGCTGACTTGTGGCACTTCCAAAGCCAGTGACGGATGGAGTGGATTGAAATGGCTCCTCTCAAGAGATGGTCTGCTAAATTCAGTTTTTGAAGAAAAAAAAATATTTAGGAAGATCAAGTTGTTTTTATTCTCCAGATACAGCAAGTCCTACTGACTTGCAATCTGTAGGTCCTACAGCCAGGGATGAACTATATAGGTCTTAAAATAACCATCAATAATCCCATACTATTATGGTACCTGTCACTTATATTCTCCTGGTTTGACCTTCTATCATCCCTGCAGGGAGAACTCATTCTGACACCCTTCACCGGTGCTACCCCGAGGCATCGGACCTAATTATGTTTTGGAAGATGGTAGACTGAGGCTGATTGCAACCCATGTCAATAGGGAGTAGGTGGTGGTGTTCTTGCTACTGTTAGTTTCCACTTGATGGTAGAGACCCAGAGGGCTCTCTCTGCGCTTTCCCTCCCTACACCCACTTCATGGTGATGCAAGAACCTCCTTCCCTTTCTTCCCTCTACCTTCTAATGCAGACATATATAAGCTGAAGACTATTTATCTTCACTTAGCCAGTATTTGCCGAATGCCACCAGCGTGGTGGTAGGGGCAGTGAAAGGAACTGCAAGGATGCAAAATAGAAGAATTTAGGAGTATTCCTAAAATTTTCTCTTGATAAACTGATTGGATGTGACAGGGTAAAATGAGATGAGGAAGACTGAGGAAGGAACAGGAATGAGAGATGAAAGTTTTCATTTTACGGTGACAAGGACATTAAAAACCACTGAGAGAAGTGTGGCTTAGGATGATTTGGGTGCAGTGCCTTTATGAATGGGAGGAATGGGATCTGGAATTCCTTCCTACCTGGTATTCTCCAAATGAAATCAAACCCCATTAACATGTCTTTATGTCTCCATTTCAGGTCAAAGGGAAAATGATAATGAACTCACTGAGCCTCTTTGCTGCTATTTCTGGAATGATTCTTTTGATCATGGACATATTTAATATTGCAATTTCCCATTTTTTTAAAATGGAGAATCTGAATCTTCTTAAAAGTCCCAAGCCATATATTGACATCCACACCTGTCAACCAGAGAGTAAGCCCTCTGAGAAAAACTCTCTGTCTATAAAATATTGTGACAGCATACGATCTGTTTTCTTGGTAAGTGTGAGACTGGACTTCTTCTCAGGAAAGAAGTCTGGCATTTTTATTACGAGTGCCAACTCTGGATCCAGACTGGCTACATCTGCTACTTACTGCCTATCTGGCTTTGGGGCAAGAATTTTAACCACATTCTGCCTCAGTTTCTTCAACTGTAAAATGGGGAAAGTACCAGTACTTACCTCACAGGGCTGTTTTGAGCAGTAAGTTAACATATACAAAAACATTTAGAACTGGTACACAGAAGGTGCTATGTGTTTGTTTAACATTTTTATATTAGTATCGGTTAACATTTATTAGCACGATTAAGGTGAACATTGAAGAAGCACCTAAGCTTTATGAACACCTTTTGCCTCAGTGAGTTTTTAGTGGAGACTCTGAAGGGGAAAATGCATCTCCCGAGTATAGACAGGTTTCCTTGGTTGTGATACCATAACACCTAAAGCTGGATACAACTTAATTTGGGAGTCACTGATTAATTTTTCCTACATAGAATTGATTCTTCAACTAATTGCTGCTGCCTTATTTCCTATCAGCAACATGCATTAACCGTCTGTGAAGGCAGCTGTGCTAAGGGTCGGGGTTATGAAGATAACTAGTAGTGTTTACAGTTGGTCATTACTCACCTATAGAATTCATCTTCTAAAGAACCCATCTTCTACAGAACTGATCTTTTAGTCATTTAATTGTAGCCAAGAGTCATTTACTGAGTACCAACCATATTCTTTAAGCTGTTATCACATTCTTGCCTTCACTTTTTCTGTCGTTCCTCAGAGCATTTTTGCCGTGATGGTGGTCTTTACCTTATTCCAGAAACTTGTGACAGCTGGCATTGTTGAGAATGAATGGAAAAAACTGTGCTCCAAACCTAAAGCTGTGAGTAGTAGTCATCCTGTCCACTAAGCCCCTCTAGGAAATCACGTCTACAAAAACTCATTTCTGGAGAACGTAATCTGACGTAACTTTGAGACTAGGAGCTTCATGAAAAATGGTCTAGGCAGATTTCTGGAAAGCAGAGAATACCAATAATGAGGAAAAAGTGTCTTGAAATTTGAAGCCAGTCTAAAGGTTAGACAGAGGATACAGCCCTGCAGTACGTGTGCTCACAAGCCTTCAGCTCTGCCCCGCTCCAGGCGTCCATCTTGATTTCGTGATCCCACATGTAACGTGCGGAAGCCAGACAGATCGTCCACTTCATTTCCCAGCATTCCCCTCCCCACCCCGCCCCACCGCCACCCTTTCATCAGATCCCACTTCCAAAACTATGGGTCAAAGAGGCTCCACAATTGGGAGATACGAATATCCCCGTGACAGAGCTGCATCAACTGCTTCAGAACCACAGAATGTTAGATTCACGATACAACCGAGAGACTGTCACAAGTCCTTCATTTTGCAGATGAGAAAAACAGGACTAGAGAGAAAATTACCTTCCCAAGGTTACAGGCAATAAAAGGCAAATCAAAACTCGAATCTAAATTCGCCCATTACTGCAGCGTTCTTTCCCAAAATACCGTGTGATCATTCCAGGCAAAGTGGCAAATATCTGCTGATCTTGCAGATGAGCTTTGATGGGTGATTTGGTGAGGATCTGGGCACGTGGGAAATCAGTCCTGGTATCTGGAGGCATATAGGAAAAAGCATAAACGGCACAGAAAACAGGAGGTCTTTGATAGACATTCACAGACACTGCTGACAAATGCACCAAAAGTAAAGGTCTAGAAACGCTTGTTTAATTTTGTATTCCAGGATGTAGTTGTCCTGCTAGCTGCCGAAGAAAAAAAAGAACAGCTAGTTGAAATAACAGAAGAAGCGGTCGAGCTGACTGAAGTATCTTCCCAACCAAAGAATGAAGAAGACATTGAAATCATTCCAGTCCAAGAAGAGGAGGAGGAAACGGAAATGAACTTTCCGGAACCTCCTCAAGACCAGGAACCTTCACCGATAGAAAACGATAGCATTCCTTAAACTATTCTTTTTCTGTCTTCTGTTTCCTTTTCTTAGGCATTAGTGTTCACAGCTTCCAAGAGACGTATTCACCCTCATTTCCTGAGGCCCTCTGCAGGCACCCTCCACATGTCTCTCTGGCCTTCGCACGGAGTGACCACAGCTCACTGGCACTCGCTCGCGCGCGCTCGCTCTCTCACGCAGAGAATCCAGCCATGGCAGGCGACTATGTCGGCACGTTTCCTGTCTGGGGCAGCTTACTGAAATTCAAACAAGGCAGAGCAAGGGCTGCACCTCGGCAGTGCTCACCGGCCTCCTTCCCGGGCGAGGCTTTGCAGTAGCGGTCGGAGTAGAGGTTCCACCTCGTCCCTCTGCAACAGAGAGACTCTGCCCCTGATGAAAAAGATAAACCACTGTGCAGGCCATCCCTACACTTCCTTTAATTCGTTCCACATCTACGTATGTTGTGGAGTCCCTTGTGCACCACTGTCCTAAAGAGAGTAAAAAGTAATGGTAGGGAGGTGAGATAAGGAACTAGTCCAGCTATCTTTCTCCGGGGCTGACACTGTGGTACACTCTTAGAGTGCCTACACCCCACCAGGGAACTTCTTAGTGGCCAACACCCAGCTCTTTCTTCATACAAACAGCGCAGCTTATAAATGGGCATGTCTGTATCTGTCTTAACTTTCCCTAACTCCTGCTCTAGGCTCTTGGTTGCACTGTCTACCTACTTTCAGCCTTTAGGCAAGAGAAGAAAGAATCAAAGAAGATGCCATAATGAGTACCCACATCTTAAATGATAATCAACGGTTGTATTTGTAATTTCCATTTCACAGAGTAGTTTATGAAATAATTACATTTGATCTTCCATCATCAAGAAAAAAAAATCCCTATCCATATTTTACAAATGATTCAAAGAGGCTAAGTAACTTAAAAATAAGTAAAGGTAATTTGCTAATGGTCACAGCTAGCAATTTTGAGAGCCTTCTTTTGTACCCGTATCTTCCTACTCTAATCCTAAAATGTTTTAAATAACCAAACAGCCTGTATAAACCACCTGAGCAAAGTCAACAGGTTTTAATAAGCACCTACTCTCTGATCAGCATAAAATAGGTGTTCGGAGAGACACAGAAGAGTCAGAAATCAAGTTTTGCTTCTCAGGGATAAAAAAACACAGACATTCACAACATTTGGAAAACTACTCACATCATTAATATGTACTTGGTTGTTAGGTTACATAATGCAGACACTAAGTACTATGGACGTTCTCAAAAAAGATCATGTTTGAAAATAATGTAATTAGTTACAATGCCAAATCTCAGGCAATCGCTACCCTACTTCTCAATTCCTGTTCATATTCAGAGATACTAGTACCTTACATAGGAAGAATGTTTATAATCTATCAATTACATTTGGGCATTTTCTATAGGATAAACCCTGCGAGATTCTGGCAGGTCAACAGTCAAAGCAATTTCCATGCCTTGTGATATTTCTACTTTGTTAGGGACCACCGAGAGAAGATCTTTCCTGTGCTTAGAAAAAAAAAAAAAAAAAAAAAGAGATGAAACATCTCTATATGTAAAGTCCTGAAAATCAGCCTTAAATAAATAAAACTCTATTTGTGTTCTTGTCTGAAACAGATGATTCCAACACAGTGTTTTCCCAGTCTTCTCTATTCTTGTAACGTCAGACCACAAGGGAGGCTCCTATAGCCTTAAGTTTATATTCACATAATCCCAACACGGGTTTGAACTGCGGGATGTCACGACATCAGCTATGTATATCAGTGTATTCTTTTTTTTTTTTTAATATTTATTTTTATTTTTGAGAGAGAAAGAGAATGTGGGTGCGGGAGGGACAGACAGAGAGAGGGGGACAGAGGATCCGAAGCAGGCTCTGTGCTGACAGCAGCAAGCCCAATGTGGGGCTCAAACTCACAAACTGTGAGATCATGACCCGAGCCAAAGTCCAACGCTCAATGGACTGAGCCACCCAGGTGCCCTCGGGTGTCAGTGTATTCTTACACACATGCATTCCCAAGGAAAGTTTTCACAGAAGATTTAATAATCGAATAACTGATTTCTCACACTGAGCACTCCGGAATGTGCCTGAACTAGTGGAAAGGGAAGAGAGCAATGGCAGACCAAGGAAAAAACTAATGAGAAAATCTTCAAAGAAGATAAGCTCTGTCTTCTATCTTATTTTCTCCATTTCTGAAATATATGTGAGGATCCCTCTCCAAAACCATTGTGTCTTTAACAATTTTATTTTATTTTCTTGGGGCGCCTGGGTGGCTCAGTCACTTAAGCGTCCAACTCTTGGTTTTGTGAGTTTGAGACCCTCATCGGGCCCTGCGCAAGCAGCATGGAGCCTGCTTGGGATTCTCTCTTTCCCTCTCTCTCTGCCCCTCTCCACTCATGCTGTCTCTGTCTCTCAAATAAATATATAAAGAAAAAGGTTTAAAAAAATAAATTTTATTATATATATGTATTTTTGTTCAAGTATAATTAACGTAATGTTATATTAGTTATTTTATTCATTTTTATGATCTCAAATCATAATCAGTTTGTACTAACCTCACATAACTCCTTTTGAGACACCATTAATGTCTATTGTTAAAGAAGAATGAAAATCATTGCTATGACTTTTCTCTCCAATTATCCCTTTGGCAATTTGTTCCTAAGAGGGTGACTGACCATCCCAGTCTGTCTGGGACTGAGGGATTTCCTGAGATGCAGAACTTTCAGTGCTAAAACCTAAATAGTCAGAGGCAAACCAGGATGGTTGATCACTCCAGTTCATAGTAATACATAATTGTACCTGGCTGCAATCACTACATAATATAATTTTTTTTATAATTAACATTATATCATAAATATTGTTCCTTATTGATATATAATTCTCATAAGCTATTTAGTTGCAACTTAGTACTTCATTAATCAATATAGAATAATTCAATATTCCTCTATAATTGAGTACTAAGGGCCTTTTTTTTTTTTTTTTGCAAATCACTTTTAGAGCTGCAGAATGTGATTTTACACTTCAAACATTGACAAAGTCTGTAATGACATATGTTAAAAGCCAGGAAATTAATTTTACACTTCGGCAGGTAAACAGCCAAAGATCCAATACATATAAATGGTAGCTTCAGACTGAGTTAGCACGAGTTCATTTATGGATTTGATATGTTTTAAAAACCTAAAACATTGATGGGGAAGGTTCAAATCAGAAATTTTCCTACATTAAGTCTGCAGTGCTTTTTAACTTTTATTTATTTAAGTAATCTCTACACACAATGCAGGGCTCAAACTCACAACCCTGAGATCAAGAGTCGTGTGCTCTTCTGACTGAGCAAGCCAGGTGTCCCAAGTCTAAAATTCTTAAATGGGTTTCCTTTAATTTAAAAGCTGGTTGTATGTTCTGAGCTAATGAGGACCAAGTAATATAAAATGAATATGGTAGGATCATATGGTGGCAAAATCAAAGCTAATTTCAGATTATTCTCTGGAGTTATGTTTGCTCTTCACTCATCACTTCCCTTCCTGACTTACTAGAAGAAACTTATTCATGCCTCCTATGCATTCTTCTGCAAGAGAGAACAAAAATCCTAAAGTAATTCATTCATCCAAAAATATTTGTTGATCTCAGGCTTCTGATGAGCAAAAATAAGCAGAGATCCCTCCTCTTAGAGCCTCACTATCTGACTGGAGAAACAGACAGTAGCAAAATATCCACCAGGCACCTAGTATGGGTAAGGAATACCGTAAAGTATAGAGGGGTATACCTAAAGATAAGAGAAGCTCCAAGTCCTCAAAACTTGTAGTGCTTAATTAGAGATGATTTAAAAGTGTACCTATTATAAGCAAACTCTCAACAAAGTTGGTATAGAAAATATGTACCTCCACATAGGGGCGCCTGGGTGGCTCAGTCGTTTAAGCGTCCGACTTCAGCTCAGGTCACGATCTCACTGTCCGTGAGTTTGAGCCCCGTGTCGGGCTCTGAGCTGATGGCTCAGAGCCTGGAGCCTGCTTCCAATTCTGTGTCTCCCTCTCTCTCTGTCCCTCCCCCATTCATGTTCTGTCTCTCTCTCCGTCTCAAAAATAAATAAACGTTAAAAAAAAATTTAAAAAAAATATGTACCTCCACATGATAGAGCATTTATGACAAACCCACAGCCAAATCATACTCAACAATGAAAAAAATGAAAGCTTTTCCTCTAAGATCAGGAATAAGTATGCCCAGTCTAATTACTTTTATTCAACAATGTATTAGAAGTCCTGGACATAGCAATTAGGCAAGAAAAAGAAATAAAGACATCTGTATTGGAAAGAAAGAAGTAAAACTGTCACTATTTGCAAACGACATGATACTATATATAGAAAACCTTAAAAATTCCACCAAAAACTCTTAAGCTAACAAATGAAATATGTAAACTCAGAGGACACAAACTTACCATACAGAAATCGGTTGCATTTCTATACACTAATAATGAGCTACCAGAAAGAGAAATTAAGAAAATCCCATCTACAACTGCATCAAACAGAATAAAAGACCTAGGAATAAATTTAAATAAGGAATTAAAAGACCCGTACCTGAAAACTGTAAGACATTGATGAAAGAAATTTAAGATGACACAAATAAATGAAAAGATACACTGTGCTCATGATCTGGAAGAATTAATGTTGTTAAAAATGTCCATACTACCCAAAGTAAACTATAGATTCAATGCAATCCCCATCAAAATACCAATGGCATTTTTCACAGAACTAGAACAGAGAATCCTAAAATTAGTATGGAACCAAAAAAGACCCAAAATAGCCAAAGCAATCTTGAAAAAGAAAAACAAAGCTGGAGGTTATCACAGTCTTTGATTTCAAAGCTATAGTACAAAGCTATAGTAATCAAAGCTATGTACTGGCACAAAACAGATATACATCAATGGAATCAGACAGATATACATCAATGGAATAGAATAGAAACCCCAGAAATAGACCTACACTTCTATGGTCTATATTCTTGTCCCATATCAAAAAAAAAAAAATTAATGGGCAGAGGACTTAAATAGACATTTTTCCAAAGAAGACATACAGGTGGACAACTGTCACATGGAAATGTGCTCAACATCACTAATTATCAGAGAAATGCAAATGCAAACCACATCAGATATCATCTCACACAGATCAGATTGGCTATTACCAAAACAGACAAAAAATAACAAGTGCTGGTGAGGATGTGGAGAAAAGGAAATCCTCACTCACTGCTGGTGGGAATGTAGACTGGTGCAGCCACTATGGAAAACAGTAAGGAGGTTTAATTTCCTCAAAAATTAAAAATAGAACTATAATACAACCCAGCAATTCCACTTCTGAGTATCCAAAGAAATAAAAAAATTTATTCACATTTTCAAAGAGATATAGGCAAGTCCATATTCATTGAAACATTATTTATAACAGCCAAGATACAGAAGCAACCTAAGTGTCCACTGATAGATGGAGAAAGGTGTGTGTGTGTGTGTGTGTGTGTGTGTGTGTGTGTGTGTAATGGAATATTACTCAGCCATAAAAAATAATGAAATCTTGGGGCATGGGGTGCCTGGGTGGCTCAAGCAGTTTAGCGTCTGACTCTTGATTTTGGCTCAGGTCATGATCCCAGGGTCATGGTATTGAGTCCTGAGTAGAGCTCTGCACCAAACATGAAGCCTGCTTAAGATTCTGTCTTTCTCTCTGCCCCTCTCCCTCTCTCTCTTTCTCAAAAAAACAAAAAGAAACAAAGAAATAAAGAAAGACAAATACCACATGGTTTCACTTATATGTGATCTCTAAAAGATAAAATGAATGAATAAACAAAACAGAAACAGACTCATAGCTACAGGAAACAAACTGGTGGCTGCCAGAGAGGAGGGATGGGGGGGAGGGGTAGGCAAAATAGGTGAAGGGTATTAAGATATACAAACTTCCAGTTATAAAATAAATAAGCCATGGGGATGTAATTTGCATCACTGGGAATGGAATATAGTTAATAACACTGTAATAACTTTGTATCGTGACAGATGGTAACTAGACTAATTTGGGATCATTTCAGAATGTATAAAAATACTGAATCACTATATGTATACCTGAAACTAATAGGATATTATATGCCAATTTTACTTCAATAAAAAACAAAATAAAGTAAAATTAAAATAAAATAAAATAAAATAAAATAAAATAAAATAAAATAAAATAAAA
>NW_024412418.1:1344231-1367514 GCF_014898765.1 Herpailurus yagouaroundi | reverse complement strand
AATAAAATAAAATAAAATAAAATAAAATAAAATAAAATAAAATAAAAACTATTTTGTTGGGGTAAAAAAGATAACCACCACAGGTTCAGGAAAATTCAATGGAAAAAGAATAATCTTTTCAATAAATTGTGGTGGAAAAACTGGTCAGCCACATGAAAATGAAATTGGACACTTACACCATGCACAAAATTAGGTCAACATGGATCAGAGTCCTAAACATAAGAGCCCAAACTAGAAAACTCTTAGAAGAAAACCTAGGTGGAAACTTCATGATATTACATTAGGCAATGATGAAAAAATAAATTGGACATGACTGAAATTAAAAACTTATGTGCTTAAAATAAAACTTTTGTGCCACAAACATCACCATAAAGAAAGTAAAAATAGAATCCATCGAAGGGGAGAAAACATTTGTAAACTTATGTCTGATAAGAGTCTAGTATCCAAAAGTATCAAGAAAGCTTATAACTCAACAATTAAAAAGACAAATACCCAACTTAAAAAGTGGCAAAGGAACTGAATACGTATTTCTCCAAGTGAAGCATACAAATTGTCAATAGGCACATGAAAAGATGCCCAGCATCATTAGTCACTAGGGAAATGCAAATCGAAACCACAATGAGGACTACATCACACCCACGGGGGTGGCTATAAACAAAACGGAAGTAAGAAGTGTTGGTGAGTATTTGAAGAAACTGGAAACCTCATATAGTGCTAGTGGTAATAGAAAATGGTGTAACTTCTTTAAAAATGTCTTTGGCAGTTCTTCACAAAGCTAAACGTAAAGTTACTATAAGACCCAGTGGGCCACCCATAGTCTCAGGAGAACTGAAAACATACGATTACACAGAAACGTCTACACAAGCATTCTCAGGAGCATCATTCGTAACAGGCAAAAACCAGAAACAACGCAAATGTCTACCAACCGATGAACAAAGAAAATGTGGTGTATCCATATAATAAGACATTATTCAGCCATCAAAAGGAACAATGTACTGGTACATGCCACAACATGTACATGCCACAACATGGACGACCCTTAGAGACTTCACATTAAGTACAGGAAGCCAGATACAGAAGCCATAGATTTCTTATTCGATTTATACAAAATGCCCATGATAAGCAAATCTATGGAAACAGAGAGTAGATTAGCGGTTGCCAGAGGCTGGGAGGAGGGGGAAGTGTAGAGTAACTCTCAGGTTTCCTTTGGAGGTGATGAAAATACTCTGGAATTGATAGCGGTGACGGTCATAAAACTTTGGAAATGCCATTTAAAAACACTTAAAACAGGTGAGTTTTACCATGTATGAATTGTATTCCAATAAAAATAATTTTAAAAGAGATAGAAGACAGCCAGGAAGGACTAAATAACAGTCAAATGCCCTAGTTCATAGCACAAAACAACTGCTCAATACTGTTACGGGATAGGACTGAGCTCTATGAAGGCTTAGCGCATCACAAGAAAATCTCATGGAATAGGAGGAATTTGAGTTGAATTGAGAATAGGTAGAAATTCTATAGTAAGAGAGTAAGGAACAAATACTCCAGGTAAGTGGGGCAATAGCTATACAGGATGAAAACAGAAACATCCTAGTTGTGTTCAGAGGCAGTAACAGAATCACCTAGATGGACTGTGGTTAAATTAGTGGGTAATTAGACTCAAGGCAGTAGAGAAAGGCCGGGGCCACACTGTGCGGAATCTTAAATCCCCACAGCATCCAGACTTGAATTCATAAGCATCAGGGAATCGCTGCAGATGTTTGAGTAGGAAAGCAAGAAATTATAATTAATAGTGTAGAAAATGAGAGAAACAACAGGAGTAAATAAGAAACTAGTCCTGCATTAAGTAGAGAGAAGGGCGAGTGTTTAGAGATATTTAAAGTGTATTTAAAGATATTTGGGGGTAGACAGGACTTAATGGATGTGAAGGACTTTATTAGCTATAAAAGGGAAGTGATCAAAGATCTCTCTCAGCTTTGAGTTTGGATGACAGGGGTAGGAAGGGCATGAAATGGGGACAGGGCTAGTTGGGACGCCGAGAAACCGGAAGCTTGGGAATTGGCTCACGAGCTCAGACTGGGCTGGTCCTACAATTTCACGCTGCAGACTGAAGGGTCATTCTGATATGCAAATACCTGCAAATACAAGTTTGAAAATCAGATGGGAGAACAGGATTGAAGATGGAATTGCACAGAAGATTCACTTACAAATTGACAGAGTTAATGAATGGAAGCTCCCAGGAGAAGGTGACAGACACTTTGTAAGGAAGGCCCAGGTTTAGCTGGTGTCGGAGAAAGTGAAATCAGTGAAGATGAAATTGAGGACGTCCAGAAAAGCAGGAGGGGGACTTAAGAGAGTGTCCTGTTTCGGAAGCTGAGGAAGGACAAGTGTCTCAAAGGGGAAGGAGGCAGCAGAGCAGTGTTGCCGGGAAGAATCCTAAGGAATGAGGACGAGTAGAGGCCACCGGGGTCAGGAATTGGGAGGTCACTGGCAGCGTTAGGAGGGACAATTGTAGAAGACAGTCAGGAAAGACGACAGACTGCCATTCACTGAAAAATGGATGTGGCAGGAAAACACTGAACCTGTGAGAGGAGACTCTGCTTTGGGAAGTTTAGTCATGAAAGGAAGGAGAGAGATGATTCAGTGGTTTGAGTGACGAGCAGGGAAGGAAATCACCCTGAACGGAAGACTGCCTAAAACCTGCAGGCACAGGTAAGCATGAGGCTTCGTTCATTTAACAAGTCCAAATATCTGCTGAGCACCTACCATGTGTCCTGTTCTACGTGATGAAGCCGTAGGCAGTGAGCAGCACAGACAGACATCCCCGCCTTTGTGGGGTCTACTGCGTTCAGATGCATTGACCTGCTGTCCCTCGTGAGTGGTGAAGAGGACGCGGCAAAGCGGGGGTGCTTGTGTTTACTCAAGAGCTGGGGTTCAGTTGTAGCACTCCCGGCTTACTCACAGAGGCTTTTACAACGTCCTTGATCTTCACCAGTATGTTCTCGGCTTGGTTAGGAACGACCAACAGGGAAAGCAGTCAGACCAGATTTGTGGACCAGGTGAGAGGACGGTGGAGAGATGTCGCTGGCCCTAAAACATCTAGAAGCTCTCCTAGTGTATATAACTGTGGCAGCATTTCTCAGCAGCTCCTGCGGTGAACGAGCTGCCGAGAGATCCGTCCACAGCTCTGTGCCTTCATCTTCGTAGGAAATGAAACTTGGCTGAAGTTACCCTTTTGCGTTCGCAGGAAACAGCTGCAGTGAATCTAAGTTCATGACAGGAACAATCCAAGTCACAAGACGGTAGAAAACTTTGTTAAAGCTTATTGAATGAAGCAGACACATGAGTATTTTTCTTTTAATTAAACTGGAGCATTTTTCAACTCTCACGTGATTCTAATGTGCTTTGGTTTCAGGACCATTGGTCTAAATTCCTTCCATGGAATCCAAATCATTAAGATCAAAGAATTTAGGTAACTTCTTATCACTTTAAACATCTTCTAAAATGCACTTTTGAATTGGAAAGGCATTATTTCAAGAATTTTGAAGGAATGATGGAGAAGAAAACAACATAAAACTTAGTTTTCTGACCACCCGATTTCACCTCGTTCTCTACACACTTCATCGTAACTCTCCACTTGGCACTTGTTTGCCATAATCTGACATGTCTGTTTGTTTCTCCTTCCTAGAACACAAATTCCTGAGAGCTGGAACTTGTGTACAGTGTTTATCACTGAACTTGCAGCACTTAAGAGTATGTGGTACAGAGAAGGTCCTCAAACAATATTAAATAATGATGCTTGAAAATCCGTTCTGCTAATGGCTATTTGTATTCCTGTTAATTAAGAGACATACTCTTTTCTCCGCATAACATTTCTAATGTGTTTCGTGTATGTATTTTCATCTTTCTATAGTTTCGTGTTATTTTTTAAAAATTTTTCTTAATGTTTATTTATTTTTGAGAGACAGAGACAGAGAGAGAGAGAGAGAGAGAGACAGAGTGACAGAGCATGAGCAGGGGAGGCACAGAGAGAGGGAATCTTCAGAATCTGAAGCAGCTCCAGGCTCTGAGCTGTCAGCACAGAGCACGACACAGGGCTCGAACTAATGAACTGTTGAGATCATGACCTGAGTTGAAGTTGGACACTTAACTGACTGAACCTCCCAGGCGCCCCTCTCTATTCTCATTTTAATGGCTGCACTAGAAACGCCAAAATTATTTTACCCAACTGTCCTGTTGGTGAACACTACAGTGGAATCTGGCTGTATGCTCTGCCTAGATATCTATTCATCTGTGTATCTGTTTTCTCATTTAATGCTAAAATACGCTCAGTTGTATTCTCCTTTTATCCCTTTATTAAATAAATTTACCTTAGAAGTCAGGGTAATACTGAATCAAAGGGATTTCAATACTTTTTCTCACATGTGACAATTTGTTCCGTATCGTTTGTAGAAAAGATATACAGTCACCCTAAAAGATAGGTGTACCCTGCTCACTAAATTTAGAATAGTTTTAATAAATTGCCACTCTCTCTCATATTCTCTTCCTTATTAATTCATTAAGCAGAAAATTGTATGTCAGCTTAATAATTTATTGCTAGTGAAATGGAAAAGCATTCTAATAGCATTTCCCTTTTGTGTGTGTGTGTTATTTGTGCACCAAAATGTGTTTTACCTTTGTTTATGCTTTTATTAAATTAATAATATCAAATATTTGAAACACAGTGGAAATACAAGACATAACAAAGCACAAAATCCATATAGTGTGGAATAAAGCTATGTTCCTTTCCCTCTTTCTCTTTCCTTCCTTCTTCTTTGTTTTTCTTGTTTTTGTTTTTTGGGTTTTTTTTTTTTTTTTTTTTTTTTTTTTTGGAGAGGGTGCCTTTAAAAAGGTGGATGCTATAATTTCTGAATAAATGAAATAAAAGAAATAATGAAGAGGTAATTTAATAGTGAGAGTAGAGTTGGTGACAGAAAAGATACAATGAGCTAAAGAAGATATGATTAGAATGTCAGCAGAGAGAAAAGAGAAAATGAAAAGCCAATATTTAACCACATTCTGTAGCATTACCTAAGAGGAAGACACTGAATGTAGGGGATAACCTTGCTGAGCCAAGCCGCTGTCCATAATAGAAGAAATGAGAGTTGCTCTTTTCAGATATTCAGCAAGCAGAGAATGAGGTGGCCCACGGGAGATCTTAGAGGCAATCAGAGATTACGATGGAAGCAGACAGTCTTAACAAGAGGAGGCAAAATCAAGGACTAGATGAGACATCCAGAGGCAAACGGCTGAGCCCATCCCGCTTCCGTCTAGGTTCAAAGCAGTCCAGGTAATGAATCTGTCGGGTAATGGCCACTGAGGTCTCCATTTCAACCAGCAGGGCAGGAATGAGAACAAAGAGCAAAGGGACAGCAGTGGCAGGAAAGGGCAATGGTCTGCTCTAAGACTGCTCTTCATAAGGCATCTCCGTTTAGAACCATGCCTGCACATCAGAGGACCAAAACGAGGAAATGCACTTAATACAAGAAATACAAATATAATAGTTTAAATAAGGGGAAGAGAAACTACATTTTGTTAAACATACACCATGTAACGGGCATTAGGAGAGAAGCGTTATACCCAGTAAATTATTTACTCCTCACCTCGACCCAGCTGCAGTGGTTGTGATTCCATCTTACAGACAAAGAAATGGAGTTTAAAGAAATGTCACTTCCCAAGGTCACCCATCTGGTAAGAGGGGAGCTGGGATTCACACTTCAGTCTAATCACAAACGCCTCATCTTTTCTCCTACTGTCTCTCTTAAGGCTAAGAAGGAAAATCTCTGTCTTCCTTCTAAAGATGTGCCATCTTATATCAATTCTATAATTTAATGATGTGACAGAGTCAATGAAATATGATATAGGACTGCCTCTTGATAGAAGTTCTGGCAGAGGTATTTTTAAAAATAACAAAGCAAGGTGCCTGGGTGGCTCAGTTGGTTAAGTGTTCAACTTGATTTTGGCTCAAAATCAATCTCGCAGTTCGTGACTTCAAGCCCTGCATCAGGCTCTGCACTGACAACGTGGAGCCTGCTTGGAATTCTCTCTCTCCCTCTCCCTCTGCCTCTCTCTCTCAAAATAAAAAAATAAACATTTTTTAAGTAAAAAAAAAATAAAAATAAAATAACAAAGCAGTTTACATTTGAATATTCACTCTTGGATGGATGGCAGGGGTCTGGAACTGAAATTTCTGAGAGATGGCTTCTTTGTTTGGCTATGTTCTTTACACTTAAATGATAACTCTTCTCTGAAATATTCTACCTTCCAATAACTGGCAAAAACCATTTTCTACAGAAGCTCTTTTGCTTTGCTCGTCTGAAAAAAATGAACATTTCCTGATAGACTACACCCACAAAAAGAGTCTGTTATTAATAATGCAAAAACTAAGGTGTGCTTGGTGGCAGGGGGGAGGTATCTTGTAAAATCAAACAAGGATCATGGAGGAAAAAACTCAGGGCCCCCAAGAGACTAGGCCCACACTGTACCTCCCTCACCTCCTACTCCAGAAAGCAGTAACTCACGGGGGAGGGACAGGAAAGGAAGTGAACATGATGTTCACCCTGGGGGTGGAGATAGGGGCTGACCAGTCTTGTGTTCCCCCCATCTCTACCTCTGTTTCCTAACACAGGGAGAGGGTGGGCTCCCTTTCTCCCACTCAAAAACCCAGGGGAGATTATGAAAAGTGATCACCAAACATGACCGCTCATCCTTCTTCATTGATTCTTTTGGGGAAGAGTCAACAAGTGAGAGAGCAGAGGCCGCTAATGGTTCCCAGTATTAGACAAAGTTATATTCTCATGCTGCTGCTTTTAAACAAAGATCGCTTCTTAGCGCCAGGGATCCCACGGACCCTCTTACCTCGGAGGAAGTCCTGCTCAAAGGCAAGTGCTTTCCCCACCAAGCACCATGAATTCTTATCTGATGAACTAGTTGGATTTCAGAGTAACTGCATATTTCATTGACTTTCACTCACTTACTCTCCCATTAGGATATCAGCTGTCTGAAGGTAAAAGCCATTTTTCATTCACCCCAGCATCCCATCTCCTGCTCAACCAATCCTTTTTGAATAATTATGTTAGGCTTTATTCTTTAAGAACCTAGTGGAATCAGCTCCGAGAATCACCTCCGAGACAGCTTCCATCAGCAACACTAACTTCTCAGGGCGCTCAGATCAGAACAAAAGTAAACGTATCTTTGTCTTCTACACAACCTTCCTCTTTTCCAAGTATCCCCGACCTCAGTTCCAAGTACTTGAGCTTTTATTCTCCTGGCTCAAACTTCCGGAGAGGTAGTTCAAATCGCTACCTGGAGCTAATCCTGTTATCTGTACCTTCCGAGCCAACAGGTGCACCCCACCCGTGTCTTCTCCTAGTCTCCCAGGTTGTTCTCCTCCCCAACCCGGCACCCCTCCCCATTCCCTGCAGGGTGTTTCTGTCGATCCTCTGGGCCCCTGCACTTGCACTTGTTCCCCCAGCCACTCTAACCCACATCTCCACGGTTCTTTCCCCACCTCTCCGAGTCTTTCCCTATGTATCAAACGCTGTAAGAGTGTTTTGTAAACATAATCCCTTCACTGTCACCATAAGCCTTTGGCGTGGATACTATTTCCCCTTTCCCATGATGAGCTGACTAAAGGACAGAGAGGCTAACCAACTTGCCCAAGGTTACAACTAGCAAGGGGGAAAATAGGAAGCTGAACCCGGAGTATCTGCATTAGATTCCACCATGGGCTCGGCTTCCTTTTCTCTTTTCAAACGCCATCTTTAACGTTCCCATTTATAGCCCTCACATCCACCTCGGTTTGCTTTGTCTTTTGTTTTTACTTTTTATCTTGAAATTATTTTAGATTCAGGAACAGACCGCTAACATGGCACAAAAGCTCCCTGGCACCCATCTCTCACCTTCTCTCATGTTCTCATTTTATATAATCTTAGCACAATTACCAAAACCAGGAAACTGACATTTGTATGATACTATTAAATAATAAGCCTCAGAACTTATTTCACCAGTTTTTCATACGGTATTTTTTGTGTTTATATAGTTTATCGCGTGCATAGATTCATGCAATGACCAGCACGGTCAAACCATCCCCAAAACAGTCCCTAGAGAATATAGAACTCTTCCATAACCACAAAGAAACTCCCGCACGCTCTCCCTTCCTAGTTACACCCTCACCGCTAACCCTGGCAACCGTATGTAGTCATTTTAAGACTGTACATGCTGTAGATAAAATCATATGGTATGTAACCTTCTGAGATTGATTTTTTTCGCTCAACATAATACTCCTGAGATCCATCAGCTGTTGTACACACCAACAGTTTATTACTTTTTATTACTGACTAGTATTCCGCTGAATGGGTACACAGCTTATCTGCCACTATAGCTTTTTCCAGCCCCCTATGCTTCTGCTATAATAATCCAGTGATTCTCAAAATATGGTGGCCTCCCTTCAACTGGGAGTGATTATTAAAAACTCTGAACCCCATTTCAGACCCATTCAATCTGACTATCTGTGGGTTAAGACCTGGGGTTACCATATCTATGTTCAAATACTTCAATTCACACTGTACAAATGGTTACTTTTTAGCCGTATTAAGCTAGATACCAAGTAGCTACTGTTGACATTAGAAATGGCGATGGTTAACTGGCATTCGGATGATGAAACACATTCTCCGAGGCAATTAATTACAGTGACTGACATTAGACCTTCTGCTAATTAGAGCAATAAATGTCATAATGTTTTTGAAAACGGGTGGCTTATTCCACAGCATTGGCATGTTAGAAATGGGTTCCCACTGGTGAAATGAAAGGTATTAATACTTCAGAAACTCCCCCACCCAACCTGACCCGAACAGAATACAAGTATCTGAAAATGTCTGTAGCCTTTACCCTTACTTATGCCATCAACTTGGAGGGCTCTGATGATAGGATCCTATCTTAGGAAGAAACTTGGTCTGCTCGGCTGAAGCTTTAATGCAGAACAGTAGGAAGAGAAGCACCTAAAAGACACAGAACCACAGAGTGTGAAAGTACTTTCTGTCATGTTCACTCATCAGAACGCAAGGCAGTGTCGGGCCCTGAATCGGCCCTCATGAATGAATATCTAGTGAATTTTTAAATGTGCTCTGTTCTTCTGCACTTTAATAGTGTTAGCTAGAGTCACAAAACCAATTTAACCCTTACCTACTAGAATTCAAGGTCTTTCATAGACAAATGCTTTCTTTAGGTTCAAGATATGCGAACCAAATAGACATACTGTACAAGCATTATTATAAGATTCCCAACTGTTGATTATTTTCTAGGATTGTACAATGTCAGGGGAGAAGCAGAAGGACATGTGTTCTTGTCTCTGAAGGTTCCACAATAATGTCCTGATATTCCAGAAAAAGAATTAAAACTGTAATACAAAAAAAAACAAAAAAACAAAAAAACAAAAAAAAACCCCACTAAACTTGAAGGCCATCTGGTGATGAAATCTGTCACTTTTATGTCACAGTTACTTCTCCATACTGCACTTGTCACTTGAGGCTACAACTCAGGCTCAGAAACCACACACACACGGTTTCCAAGCCTTGTAAAAAGCCACACCATGGAAGCCACATGCATTCATTCATGAGTGCACCCGGCCTCTGGCTAACTCCCCTCCTCTCGGTTGGCTCATATTTGACCTACAGTCTCAGAGACCCAGTTCTCTGGAGGGGAATAATCTGAATATTTCTAACCCAGGAGGACTGCAAAATGTTTTACAATGAAAAGATGGAAGGGCAAAAGCAAATGCCAGTGAGTTAGGAAAACAGTGTTTACAGACAGTGATGGCAGGTAATCTAACTTAACGGCAACCGGAAAGGAAATGGTGGATGGTTTTGACATTAATGTATCTGCAAAGAGCCATGACAAATCACCTTACGAATTTTATATCCCATCAAAAGTAGCTCCATAAATCAACAGTTAATCTTTCCAGAGTCCATTTTTTCAGCCAAAAGAAAAAAAATAGTTACTCTGTAACTGCACTGGATAAACTGTTGGAACTGACTACTGATGGTTTGAAGACGTGTACTGAGAATATGGCATCAATTACCTTATTATAAATGTTAAAATAACTATTGTGCATTTGCTGAAAATATTCTAAATCTCTCCTTTTCCTATAAACATACTGCTGTGTGATTGATTTCTCTACTCTGAGTATTATTAAAACAAAACAGAAACAGCTTAAAAATACATTATCCTCTGCAAGTAGCACTGCCTTCAGTACAATTTATATTAAGCAAACTAATAAGTATGAAACAAGCTCATTTAAATGTGGAACTTTAGAAGCGCCTGGGTGGCTCAGTCAGTTAAGCGTCTGACTTCGGCTCAGGTCATGGTCTCAAGGTTCAAGGTGAGTTCAAGCCCTGCGTCAGGCTCAAGAGTCTGAAGCCTGCTTTAGATTCTGTGTCTCCCTCTCTCTCAGCCCCTCACACTTTGTCACTCTCTCTCTCTCAAAAATAAATAAATATTAAAAAAATATCTTCTAATGTGGAATCGAATTTTTAGTGACACACACAATGTGTGTTCCAAGCATGAGTATAGATTTTTAAAGTGGAAACTCTTGATTTACTCTGTAACTTTTCATTCAGCTACGAGTTTGAAGACCAAAAGTTATGTGCAATATAATTATATTAATTGCTTATGAATCAGTGCCTTCAAATTTGTGACTTTTCTATTTTCCTATGTTATGACTGCTTTATTTTTATTATAACAATTTTGCGCCCACTGATTCTAACAAAAGAATTGGGCTTGATTTGTTGTCTTTTTTATTTTTCCTAGCGAATAATTTCTTTCATATTCCCCAAAAGTGTTAGTTCCCAATGGATGGAAAACACTTTTTTTTTAATGGCCTTTCTTCGCAGGTAGTTTGTGAAGTGCTGACCTGGAGGGCCGTTCTGGGCCAGTGCTCTGGTTCCTCCACTCCAACCACAGAACCAGGGTGCAGCCTCACACCTGCCCAAAATCAAGCCTGTCTGAAATTCGGACCGTTGGTTCATTTCTTAGGAATCCGGCTCCACGATTTCCCCAGACTTGAAACTTTTAAAATGATCACTTACTTCCTAGAAAAGCTAACTAGAGAAGCGTTTTTGTTGTACTTAAGTTGTAATGACAGGGCTCTGGTTATACAATAGAGTTCTAATAAGTATACGCAAGTGAAAATTTCACCGCCTAAGAGAACAAATCACTTGATTCCATAATATTCTTGCCATGTGAGTTCACTCAGTTACTTATACGCAAAGCTTAGAAGATTAGGATGTATGCAGTTTCATAAACTGGCCAGCAATTTAACTGTTACCGTGTGACAAGGTGTCTTTTTTTTTTTAGTTTTCTTTATTTTTGAGAGAGGGAGCACAAGTGGGGGAGGGATGGCTGTGGAGGTTGGGGGGGGGGTGCGGAGCAGAGAGGCGAGGACAGAAGATCTGAAGTGGGCTATGTGCCGAGAGCAGCAAGCCTGATGCAGGGCTCGAACTCATGAACTACAAGATCATGACCTGAGCCAAAGTCCCGACACTCATCCACTCATCCAACTGAGCCACCGAGGTGCCCCAACAAGGTGTCTTTATACAGGAACAAACAGGAGAAACCAGTAAACAGCTAACCACTTTGCAGTATAAAGAAGCCACCTGAACCACTAGCCTGCACCGCTCAGAGACTACCTAAGACAGACACTACTTTGTGAATATGCACGGTACTCTCACAAGGACCATACTACTCCTCCGGTCGTTTCCAGGTTTTGAGAAATCAGGCAAGCACAGATTAATGTACTTCTAAAATGATAATCTAATGACAGCATAAAGTCAGTGAAATGTGCTATTAATTTGCAATAGAGATTTGGCAGGAAGAATTCAATGCAATACTGTTCCCTTTTTAGAGAAATGGAGTAGGGGTGTACTTTTAGTTGACCAAGAAATTAATATAGTTGATATGAATTACATGTGAATATTTGAAATCATGCTGAAAATCCAGAGAAAAACAGCAAGGGTATTACCCTGTTGACAAAAGAGAAGTAACTCTTTAAGAAAGGCGTGTTGGCCTTTGATTGGAGAATGAATGTTAACAAAATATAACTCATGTATCAACATCTTAATTTCCTTCTGTGAAACAAAGGGATGTGATCAAAAAAGAGCAGATGAGAGAAATTTCCATTTGTGACCTGGTTACCCTAGGGAGTACCCCTAAGATAGGGAGCCTAGTGAGATAACTGCACTCAAATGTGTCGAAAGGAAAATATTTGCATATTGAAGGGTCCAGGCTCAGTTTCCAAGCAATGTTACTACAGACAGAGAGCGGTCCACTATGAAAGGCAGGTGTTAACAACCTATGTACAAGTGGTATTTGTGGAGACTTAGTATTTAGCATTTACTAGTTTTAACACCCTGGGCAAGTTACTTAACCTCCCTCTGACTCAGCTATAGAAAGTTCCCTCTGACTCAGCTTTAGTAATTGTTAGCTGCATTATTATCATAATAATAGCAACTACTATCACATATCCCTTGTTTAGTTGGAAGTTCATTATCTAATGATGTTAATTCCCACACTTTCTCTGGAGATCCTTTCAGTCACAGGTCATATAATTGCAATCCCATGGGATACCACCATGGGCACAACCTTCTCTTAGCTAGTGGAGAAGATCACCAAAGGTAGAAAACACATGTTGTGGGGTGCCTGAGTGGCTCAGTCGGTTAAGCGTCCGACTTTGGCTCAGGGCATGATCTCGCGGTTCATGGGTTCCAGCCCTGCATCGGGCTCTGTGCTGACAGCTCAGAGCCTGGAGCCTGCTTCCGGTTCTGTGTCTCCCTCTCTCTCTGCCCCTCCCCCACTTGCACGCGCACGCGCGCGCGCGCGCTCTCTCTCTCTCTCTCTCTCTCAAAAATAAACAAACATAAAAAAATTTTTTTAATAAAAAAGAAAAGAAAAGAAAACACATGTTCTGGAATACTTGTCTTTCTTGGTAGCCCTTATTTCAGAACTCTGAACTCTAAATAATGAGTTCCATATTCACTTAAGAAAGAAAGAAGCTTTTTCTTCCCTTATAAAAATGAAGTAAGCATTTTATTTTAAATAACTAGTAACATCTGTCACCTGTATTTAACGTTAAACTCGGTTTTACAAGAATGTGTCTAAGCTAGTGAGGCACAAGGCATTATGAAATGATGCTGTATCTTCTGCCCTCCTGGAAGTCAGAGATAGGTTGAAGAGGAATCAAAATAATACGTGAAAGAATCACATCACCAACAGCACCTACTATATACTTATGGGACCAGGAAGGAGACACAACAATGCAGAAGTCTACTAATAAGTAAGATTTACTGCATGGAGGTGGGTCTGGAAGGCCACAGGAGAAGGGAAGGCATTCTAGGTTTTAAAAACACCATTTATTTTCACCTTTCTCCTTCCGTTGTCTGGATAACATGAATCATGTTAGGCATGTGATACTTTGCCAGACAAGTATCACCATGCCTCTGTGTTCTTTCTAAAATAACGCTGATTTCTTGTTCCTTTAATCACTTTCAGTCTTTGAGCAATGTTATTGCCTGAACTGTCACTTTCCCAAGTTCACAGCATTCATAAATCTTCAGTATCTATTTTTCCATTTTAGAAAAATGTATCAAAATGTAAAAACCACAAGAGAAAGAAAACCTTCAACAGTACAGATAAGGAAACAGATAAGGAAAAAAAAACATAGAAGAGGAATCTGTATTCACTCCACTAAGTCATTTGACATACATTTAATGAATCTTATCATGGTGGAGATGTTGTATAATACACAGGGCTAGAGATGGGACATTGGTCCCTGCCCAAGGATCTCTGTCCTCAAGGCATTCAGGCGTCACTGTGAGACAGTCCTGAAAATAAATAATTGAAATGTAATAGGACACTTCCCCAAAAAGGGGTAGCATGTCACTATTAAGAATTACAGGGGCGCCTGGGTGGCGCAGTTGGTTAGGCGTCCGACTTCAGCCAGGTCACGATCTCGCGGTCCGTGAGTTCGAGCCCCGCATCAGGCTCTGGGCTGATGGCTCAGAGCCTGGAGCCTGTTTCCGATTCTGTGTCTCCCTCTCTCTCTGCCCCTGCCCCATTCATGCTCTGTCTCTCTCTGTCGCAAAAATAAATAAACGTTGAAAAAGAAAATTTAAAAAAAAAAAAAAAAATAAAAAAAGAAATACAATGATGGGGTGCCTGAGTGGCTCAGTCGGTTAAGTGTCCAACTTCAGTTCAGGTCATGATCTCATGGTTTATGAGTTCGAGCCCTGCATCGGGCTCTGCTCTGACAGCATGGAGCCTGGACCCTGCTTCAGTTTCTGTGTCTCCTTCTCTCTCTGCCCTCCCCCCAGCCCCCGCCCCGACTCATGCTGTCTCTCTCTGTCTCTCTCTCTCAAAAATAAACATTAAAAATTTTTTAAAAAAGGAATTACAATACTTATGAACTTACTGACATGAAAAGATGTTTATAAAACATGAAGCTAAAAAATCCGGTTATGAAATGTATATGATTATGATCCTAATTGAGGATCCTAATAGGATCCTAATTTCATCCTCATTTATGGTCCAAAATCCTAAATGTCTCTATGTAAAATATGTATTTACAAACAAAATATTAAAAATCTAAATGAAAATATTATCATTGATTACATGTGGCTGGTGGGAGTATGGATGCTTTTCTTTGTTTCTTATCTACATTTTCCAATTTTGTTCATCTAACCTAAAAGGCACTGAAATGCAGTAGGATGTTGCACTAATGAGTATCAGAGAGCGCCAAAGGGCTGGAAAAAAACGAGCACTTACGTGTTTGGGGGTGTCAGAAAGGGCTTCCAGGACAAAGGGGAGGAAAGCGTAAAAGCACAGCCTATTTCCAAGTTTACAGTTGGGCCTACGTACCCACTTGGGGTGGAAGGGAGTCAAGGACAGAAGGACTTTGGAATTAAATAAAAAGAGGAGACACCTTGATTTGAAGTAAGGAAGTGAAAAGTGCCTCTAATAACCAGATAAACATCTCAGACTGGCACAGAACTTGGAACAAAACGAGGAAGCAGAGGGGTGCCAAAGGACCAGAGTAAGTCCACTGACACATCTCTGTCTCTTCCCCCAAATCAATGGGCAGAAAGAGCAGCGCCGGTCTGTCCCCAGGTGGGCTCTCTACGGCATCCCGTTCTGCAGGCTGGAGGGATGAAGCTAACTCTGGGCTCCAAGTCAGGCCAAGCAGATAAGCGAGGGAAAAGAGACCACGAGAGGGAAGAAGTGAAATAAGGGGAAGACGCAAAACAAGACAGAAATGAAAAAGAATGTCAGTTGCTCTAACACAGGATAAAGATACTTCAAGGGGAAAAAAAATCAAAAGTTAATGCTAAGAGAGATGACAGAGGAGGTTCAAATGTGTGCCATTCCACGAACATTAATCAACAAGGGGAAGCGATGTCCCATTTGTGAGCAATCTGATGATAATGCGGCTACCACAGGACTACAGAGCACAGCAGAAATACTGTAGCGCTGCTTCTGCGATACTTTTTGATCGAGGCGCTTTGTTACGGGGAGAAAAAAACGTGGTGGGGAAGATCACTCATTTTCACTAGGTCAGTATTCCTGTTTATGTGTGCACGGGGGGCGGGGGGGGGGGGACGCCGTAGAAATGATTTAGAAGTATGATCCACTGTGTGCTACAACCTCTTCTCAAAGATGGTGGTCATCCTCACCCTGTAACGTTAAAAGTGACATTCATGTGGAAGGGAGGAAGAAAGAAACTAGAATAAAGTAAATATCTCCAATTTTTATTTGCAACAGTCCTGTGCTTTTGATCTCATTGGACCTATTTTTTTTAATGTTTATTTGTTATCTTGAGAGAGAGAGAGAGAGAGAGAGAGAGAGATGCAAGCAGGGGAAGAGCAGAGAGACAGGGAGACACAGAACCCGAAGCAGGTTCCAGGCCCTGAGCTGTCAGCACAGAGCCCAATGCGGGGCATGAACTCATGAACCATGAGATCATGACCTGAGCTGAAGTCGGACGCTTAACCGACTGAACCACCCAGGCGCCCCTCACTGGACTTATTTTTGATGTGTTCTTTGGGTTTACAAATAATTACAGTTGCCCTAATTTTTAGAAGAAAGGACAACTGATAATAAATATTTTACCAACAGTCAAGAAAAAATATCGCACAAAAGGCGCTATTGATGAAAACAGTCATTTCATTGGTTTCCCTTTTCCTCCATCATTTTCAGGATTATCTTCATTTCAACTGAATTATTACTTAGTTATTCCCCTGAGCATTTTCCCTTCCCTTTGTACCAACTAGGTAACCAGTAGAGCTGTATGTACATTAAGTCATTTTAGTATAAAGTCAAAGGATCGAGACTGGCTCAGCTCTTTAAACCTTTTTCTACAAGCAGTACTTGCCCCCATAAGAATGCATCTAAGACTAGCATACTCTTTATAAACTATTAATAGTCTGGATTCTAAATTTTTTTTTTCAACGTTTATTTATTTTTGGGACAGAGAGAGACAGAGCATGAACAGGGGAGGGGCAGAGAGAGAGGGAGACACAGAATCGGAAACAGGCTCCAGGCTCTGAGCCATCAGCCCAGAGCCCAACGCGGGGCTCGAACTCACGGACCGCGAGATCGTGACCTGGCTGAAGTCGGACGCCTAACCAACTGCGCCACCCAGGCGCCCCAATAGTCTGGATTCTATATGGAACACACAGACTTTAGTCCAAGAAGTAAACAGCAGATATGAAATCAAAAAATGTTGATAAATAAATGAAAAACCTTGAAATTTCTTATTAAATTTCCCAATGAAACAAACAAAAATGACAATGACCAACAGGAAAGGAAGGAGGTAACTAGAGCACCTCCATGCACAGATCATTTAACTGCTGTAATACTTAAAGAAAAAAATCTTAAGAAAAACTTTGTTCTGGTTCATTACCGAACCATGAGCTCCCATCTCCTAGCTCCTTGGTCTTGGCACTGACCTTTCGAGTTCAATCTCCATCATACACTTTCCATATGCCCACATCCCCTTCTTCAACCTAGACTTTGGGTTCTGAGAATAGAATGATAGTTGCCTTTTATCAAGCTCCAGATGGGCACCGTTCCAACAGTTTCACAGGAATTGAGATTACCTGATCTTCATACCTGCCACTCCGAATGACATCGCGAGTCTCATTTCATAGCTGAGACACAGGGACTGATAACATGGATTCGGTTAAGAAAGCTGCTCCAGGCCCCAGAGTTAGTGAAGGAGCAGATGGGGAGTTAGGGAAATAGCACATTGATAGGGCCTGAGCACTAAACAGTCACAGAAGTCACATCCATGGGTTATAAAATCTCATATTCTCAAATGTTATTTGAGAGCTATAGGGAGTCACTCCAAGAATCACAGCTATGGAACTGTTTGTTTGTTTAAAATAAACCTTTTGTGGGGCACCTGGATGGCTCAGACAGTTAAGCGTCCGACTTCAGCTCAGGTCACCATCTGGCTGTTCATGAGTTAGAGCCCCACATCAGGCTCTGTGCTGATAGCTTGGAGCCTGGAGCCTGCTTTGGATTCGGTGTTTCCCTCTCTCTCTGCCCCTCCTCTGGTCACACTCTGTCTCTCTCTCTCTCTCTCTCTCTCAAAAATAAAGAAGTTTTTAAAAAAATTAAAATAAATAACCTTTTGTGAATTAAAATGTGTTTCCGCTCTGAAAAAGTAATCCCTTTGTACTCAGAGGTTTCCAAAATGTGTTTTCCACCTTTCCCCTTAATTTTCCACCTTTTTCTGTTGTATCTAGCACCTAAGCAGCTCAAAGCTAAGCGTTACAAGTGTAGGTTCTGATGCACTTCTCTCACTGTACGATGAGGATGATATTAGTACCTACCTCATCGGGGGCAGCAGGGGTGGTTAAAGACTAAGAGAGATAATATATTTCATCAGCTTGGCAGTAATGGAGCCAACCCATGAAGTTCTAATAGGTACAACTCTAAGAACTTTACATGGAATAACTCCTTAATACTCCAAGTAACCCTATAAGGAAGGTACTCCTATGATCCTCATTTTACAGATAAGGAACTAAAGCAAAGAGGGGTTAGCAAGCTTGCCAAAGACACAGAGCTGATGTCAGAGCCAGGATTCTAACCCCAAGTTCTTGCTCCTGACCATGACACCCTACTGTGCCTATAATAAGTGTTTCATAAAATGCTAGCTCTCTAGACAGCTCACTTGAGGCTGAGGCCTTACCAAGTTAATCACTGAACCATTAAGAAGCCAGTCTGGCTTGTGAAGTCTTCTCCATGCATCAAAAGACCGTAATTCTGGGGCACCTGGGTAGCTCAGTCGGTTAAACGTCCAACTTCAGCTCAGGTCATGATCTCACAGTTTGGGGTTCGAGTCCTGCATCAGGCTCTGTGCTGTGTCACAGCTCAGAGCCTGGAGCTGCTTTGGAGTCTTTGTCTCCCTCCTTCCATCCCTCCCCCATTCATGCTCTCTCACTCTCTCTCTCTGTCTCAAAAATAAACAGGCCAGCTCTGCCAGCATCCAGAGTGAGCAGTGTGGTTGGAATGGGGAGCTCCACACCAACAACCAAGAGCTCAACCTTCTAGTCCTGGTGATGCCACACATTTTCTACGTAACCTCAATCACGGCATTTAACCTGTATTGCTCCAGATTCTCTTCTGTAAACCCAAGGTAAAAGACAAAACAATTGGCAAGACTCTGAAATTTCAGGATTCTAGGACATAGTCTGAATAAGCGTCACTGATTAAACACCAGGGGAGGAATGCGCCAAGCAGACTACTCATACTTCATACAATGATGCAGGCATTCAGCACTCCTACTTTTTTAGTATTTATAATGTACAAGAAAATGGTTTGGGAAAGAGGTCTTAAAAAAAGGAATCTAAGGACACCAAAGACAAACTTTTTTAAGTATCATATATTTTTTTTTCAAGGGTAAATAATGATTACTGTCCATATATAGTTGTGCTGGTTGATTTCCAACAAAATTCCCCTTGGCCACAAAGGACCCGAGATACTCTGTGCTTCAGAGGACAAAAATGAATAGGGAACCTCAAGAGTATTTTTCCTATAGAACAAGACGATTTAATTGGCCATATGTGAATTATCTATTTGGAAAAGCAGTGACAGATTATTTTAAATCTTGGACCGCTTCTTTACCATCCAATTGTATCCTTGGCCCCTGTATTAGTTTTCTATTTATTGCCATAATAAATTACCATAAACTTAGTGGCTTAAAACAATACAAATTCTCTGACAGTTCTGTAGCCCACCAGTTCCACTGAGCTAAGATCAAGGTGTGGGCAGAGCTGCATTCTCTCCTGGAGGCCCTAGGAAGGAATGTTTCCCTTGCTTTTTCCGGCTTCTAGTGGCCACCCTAGTCCTTGGCTCCCAGCTCCTTCCTCCACTCCAGGCCAGCAGCACAGCCTCTCTCCAACCCTGCTTCCATCTCCACACCTCCTTCTCTCTCTTCTACCTCCCTCTTCCACTTTTAAGGACCCTTGTGATTACACTCGGCCCACCCAAATAACCCAGGAAATCTCCGTTTAAGGTCAGCTGATTGTCAACCTTAATTCCATTTGCAACTTTAAACCCCCTTTGCAACTTTAAACCCCCTTTGCCGTGTAACCCACCATATTCACGGCTTCCTCGGTTAGAATGTGGACATCTCTGGGGGAGAGAAGGTGCATAATTCTGCCCACCATCCCTTCCCTCCCTCTGTTGTCCTTCAGAAGCAATGAACTCAGGGAAGGTTAGTATGTATAAATACTTCACAAAATTGAACAATCATTGGAAAATAAAACCATCCCTGTCTTCCCCCTCCTTCGCTTCCTTTGAACTATAGGAGGTATACCTTCCAAAGTCAAACGAGGATCGTGTTTACATTGGTTGTCATCACCCACTATTTGCTCACTTGCTCTACAGTGTTCACACAGAAAACTGACACTTGACAAGATTGTCTTTAATTTCTTTCGTGGGTAAATTTACAAGTTTGTTATGTTTTGTAGTACTTAGGACATAGTGATGTCATCTCAGCCAACAAACCAACCTCAAACATATGAAACCACACTCAGTCCTTACTCACCAAGCAACACCATGGCTCCTGGGTCTCCACCACCTCTGGGTTTCATGCACCCCACAAAACAAGCTCAGAGTGCTCAGCCTCCCTTCTTTGGGTCTCCAGGAATCATCACCAAGAGTCAGCAGGGCCAAGGAAACATACAATTGGTAAACCCAGCTACAGGAGCAGCAACCACAAACTTTAGAGAAGAAGCAAAGATACTAGGGGTAAGTCTACTTACTATGAGAATTTTAATTTTGCATTTGCAAGGTTTGATTGTCCTTATAAGTTATACAGGTGGAGAGAAGTTTGTGATCTCGTGACCTACATGTCCAATCATTAAAAATTTCTGAACATTCTTCTAGAAACTGTATAGTGGGGGATGACAACCAATGTAAATAAATAAAGAAGCATAAAAAGTATAAGAAGTACCAGGCAGTGAAGGGCAGGGGTAGCAATTTCAAGTTGATCAGAGCAGGCTTTCCTTAGAAGATGACATCTGAGCAAAGACAGGAAGGGAGGAGCACACCATGCAGACATCAGGGCAAGAGCTTCCAGGTAAAGTTGGAAAGGCCTTTAGAGGAGAACATGTGCTGTGTCTGGAAAACAGGAAGGAGGCCGGTTAAGTAGAACAGTATGATGGAGGGAGGTGGTCGTCTCAAGGAGGGCAGAGGAGGGGTAGGGGCCAGACCCTGTGAGGCCTGGAGGACAGAGGCTCTGGCTTGTACTCTGAGTGGAAATGGGGAGCCACTGGGGCATTCTAACTGGTCACAGAGAGGTGTTCAGGGGAAGGACTTTACAGTGATGGTTGCCGTTTTGTTTGTAAAAGTTCCAGTTGACAGAAGCTATTTATTTTCCCTGAAGACTGTACATCTATACTATTAGTAGCCCCCAAGCACCACAACAGTACAGGAGCCGCAGGTGGTAGGACTTGGGGCATCTGCCCCAGCAGACTCAGAATGTAAAGTAGCTGTGGCCAAAAATCAAGAGTGAGTTAAATGACCAAATTACCAAATCTGGCCTGTAGGCAAGTTTGGTCGGTATATGGTACAGTGAGGGTTATACCAGGAGAAGAGTAGACCAGCATTAACCCAACATCTAACTGCCATCAAGATGATGGCAAGGGTGAGGATAAGAAGCCTGAGGTTAGGAGCACCTGGGTGGCGCAGTCGGTTAAGCGTCCGACTTCAGCCAGGTCACGATCTCACGGTCCGTGAGTTCGAGCCCCGCGTCAGGCTCTGGGCTGATGGCTCAGAGCCTGGAGCCTGTTTCCGATTCTGTGTCTCCCTCTCTCTCTGCCCCTCCCCTGTTCATGCTCTGTCTCTCTCTGTCCCAAAAATAAATTAAAAAAAAAAAAAAAGTTGAAAAAAAAAGAAGCCTGAGGTCAGATGACTGAACTTCTGCTCTAAAGAAGAGTCTGTAAAAGCCAAATATAATGCCTAATCGCTTCAACTGAGACCCGTGGTTGGCTAAAAGAGGCCCATGACACCTCTGAAGTTCTATACAAAAGTGTGATGTGTGTATGGATGGATGTTTAAGAATGGTTTTTTTCAGGGAGAAGGCTCATAGCTTTCATTAGTCTGAATTTCAAGGAAATTCATTATTCAAAGAAAATATGAATCTCTTAGCACTATTTAGGAAGCTGTGATTTTTTTTCCAACTCTGATTCAACTTAATAACTGTACTCAACAGAAAGTTACTGAAGAAATAAACACAGCAATCTCTGTATCTGCAGTCTTCTTGGGCAGATTAAGGCATACATTTGGGAAGAAACAAACGGTAAATCTCCAGTTAACTTCTGGCCCAATCTAACAGTACTTATTTCTCACAAATGTGCTCATCCAGAATGAAGGAAGGTGCTCTAAGAGGTACAAAGATGTATTCTCTGTCTTTGAGGATATGTCTTGGCCAACAAGAAAATGTTTGTGCACCTAAGATTTTTTTTAAAAAAGAATATAAATAAGCATAAAACCAAGTAATAAGGTGTATAATCTATACCATAAGATAAAACAGGAATTTAGAAAGAAAGAAGAGCTTACGCTGACCAGTCTAATCAAGATGACTTTGTGGAGAGGCGGAGCTGCACCTTCAGGGAGGCTGGATTCAATACTTAAGACACAAGTTCTGGAATCAATTTCCTATATTAAATTTCCAGATCTGCTCTTCAGGAATTATATGACCTTGGACACTGCTGTGTTCTGAATGTCCTCCCAAAATTCCTATGTTGAAATCCTAACTTTAAAGATAGTATTAGGAGGTGGGCCTTTGGGAAATACTTATTGGATCATGAAGGAGGAACTCTCATGAATGGGATTAGTGACTTACAAGAGAGGCTCCTGAGGGATCCCTAGCCTTTTCCGGTATGTGAAAACACAGTGACAAGTCCCCCGCTATGAACCAAGGAGACAGCCCTCACCAGAAGGCAACCACCTTGAACGTGGGACTTCCCAGCCTCTAGAACTGTGGGCATAAATTTCCGTTGTTTATAAACTACCCAGAAGGTAACACAGTATTTTGTTACAGCAGCCTGAGAAAACTAACACAGACAGCTCTGTGTCTCCATCCAATCGGTTGGAAGATTACGTGAAACAATAAATGTGAAGGGTTTAGAATATTATCAAACATGTACTTAATGCCCCATAAATTCACCGATACTTCCTTCATTGATATTTTCCCCATAAGAGGGATTTCCCAAGCAGAAAACAGGTCCATTTGGAACGGCCATCAAAGTTACAGCATTTCTTGGGGGGCACCTGGGTGGCTCAGTCAGTTAAGTGTCCGACTTCGGCTCAGGTCATGATCTCACGGTCCGTGGGTTTGAGCCCCACATCAGGCTCTGTGCTGACAGCTCAGAGCCTGGAGCCTGCTTCGGATTCTGTGTCTCCCTCTCTCTCTGACCCTCCCCCATTCATGCTCTGTCTTTCTGTCTCAAAAATAAATAAACATTAAAAAAAAATTTTTTTTTAAAGTTACATGTCTCTCTCTGTCCGAAAAATAAACGTTGAAAAAAAAAATTAAAAAAAAAAAAAAAGGGGGTGCCTGGGTGGCGCAGTCGGTTAAGCGCCCGACTTCAGCCAGGTCACGATCTCGCGGTCTGGGAGTTCGAGCCCCGCGTCGGGGTCTGGGCTGATGGCTCAGAGCCTGGAGCCTGTTTCCGATTCTGTGTC
>NW_024412418.1:1141812-1344221 GCF_014898765.1 Herpailurus yagouaroundi | reverse complement strand
TGTGTCTCCCTCTCTCTCTGCCCCTCCCCCGTTCATGCTCTGTCTCTCTCTGTCCCAAAAATAAATAAACGTTGAAAAAAAAATTAAAAAAAAAAAAGTTACAGCATTTTTTCCCAGGGGCACCTGGGTGGCTCAGTTGGTTAAGCATCTGACACTTGATTTTGGCTCAGGTCATGATCTCACGAGTTTGTGGGCTCAAACCCCACGTTGGGCTCTGCGCTGACAGTGTGGAGCCTGCTTGGGATTCTCTCTGTGTCCCTCCCTCATGCATGTGTGCTCTTTCTGCCTCTCTCAAAATAAATAAACTTTTTTTTAAGCATTTTTTCCTAAGAGTCTTTTAGAGGCTCTCAGGGGACACCATTGCATGCTTAACCAGTAGCACCTGAAGAACTCTCCTTGGGCCATCCTTACAAGCCTCCCCAAATACCTCAAACAAGGCCTCTGCTGAGGGCCTGGCTCCAGCGTTTGCCAAAATCTCTGTGACCCACCTCCTGCGGTACAGATATATATGCATAAAGGACAGCCATGCATCTTGACGGAGCTGACAACAAAAAAGCAGCAGCAGCAATGACAGCGATGCCTCATTCATACCTGAAAATGAAGAAGCAACCTTAAAATGCCCGTTTTCTTTTTTCAGGCAATCCAGATCCTGATTGGATTGATGCACATTGGTTTCAGAATTATTTTAGGTTTAATGGACGCCATTTATGGACTAGTTTTTGCATTTCTTTCCTTTGCTTTTATTAGCGGATATGCGATCCGGGGTGGCATCTCTGTGAGTAGACTGCTAGAACACCTCTCCTTCTCAGTCTATCAGATACCGCTGTCCCGAGCCTATGCATAGCCCATTTTTTTTATAAAAGCCCCACATCTGATCCACTGTAAAAGTGAGATATAGCAGCTCTGGTTGAGTATTTAAAAAAGAAGAGCTTTTCTTCTCCATTTTAACCTGCAGTTTAAACTCATACCCTCAAGTTTACACTGATCAAGTAACCAACAAGCCAAAGTTTTAGTTCCTGATTATGTTTTAGATGGAAATGTATGTACTGGGTGGAGAGAGGCAAAAGGAGGTGATCGGGAACATGATTAAAACACGACCATGACAAGAGACAAGAGACGGAGACAAGAGACGGAGCTGTGAGCTCAGAAGTCATCACACATGGTAAGTTCACAAGAGCATGAGTTCTTTTTTTATTTTTTTTTTAAATTTTTTTTTCAACGTTTATTTATTTTTGGGACAGAGAGAGACAGAGCATGAACGGGCGAGGGGCAGAGAGAGAGGGAGACACAGAATCGGAAACAGGCTCCAGGCTCTGAGCCATCAGCCCAGAGCCCGACGCGGGGCTCGAACTCCCGGACCGCGAGATCGTGACCTGGCTGAAGTCGGACGCTTAACCGACTGCGCCACCCAGGCACCCCGAGCATGAGTTCTTTACATGTGAGAAACTAAGGAGAGAAAAAAAGGGAGAAGTCCAAAGGAAACAATCTCGGAAAGTTACTCCAGAAAATGGAGAAGTATGAGAGGAACTTTCGACAGGGAAACGAGATGAACATAAAGAGACCAATCTTTCCTACTAAAAGAGAAGCTCCCACGACCAAAGAACCCATGTTTCACAAATAAATGTGTCTGTTTCGACAGTTCATTGCTACCAGTGCTCTCTATATACTGGCATCCAAGCAGTTTTCCCCTAGTCTGGTAAGTCAGAATGTTTCTACTTTTTAAACTCTTTGAAAGATTCACTTAATTGATCTGGAGAGGAAAATTGAGAAAGTGGATTCAGAAAATGCAAAGGGGAGCACTCTTTCCCCCAAAAATATTTCTACCGGTTGCCTCCATGGTATGTGTGCCCCAGCACAATCCACACAATTTGCCACTCAGAAACGGCAGAGCCCCATGTCCTGACTGTCTAACTCCCAAGAGCGGAAACTGGTATACGTAAGGTTTTTAGTTTTATCCTAGGGCTCCCTGGTTCCACCGGGTCACACTGCATTAGGGGAACTCCAAAGCAGAATATAGGAGCCAGGAAATACCCACCCGCCACTTTGGTATCAAAGACTCTCTTATTCATTTGCCACTTCTCAGTTCTGCCTTGCCTTGTATTTTTATTTTTTATTTGCACACAGCCTATTTTTACTCAGATGTGACTTTTGTTTTACAGTTTGTTAAGTCATCACTGAAAGCACCAATTGGGTACAGAAAAAGTTTATGAAACCAATCACTGAGACAGGTCTTTCAACTCTCTTGGCCACAGCTCCCCACCTTTGGCAATTTCCGGGTCTACTTTTGAAACAGGAGCAGGAACGTGATTTGCCGAGACATGGTGACAACCAGAGCAGAGGTGGTTTCAGGGTTGTATTTAATCCGGCGCAGGAGGAAAGAATGGAAAAATGGGAACACAGAGTCCTGCTGCTCAAGTTCTCCTAGACCAGACACTAAACTAGACACTAAACACTAGACTAGAGACTGGACTAGGGACTAGGCTAGACTAAACGAAACTAAAATATGTCTAACCTCGATTAACCACTCCTGTCGTCATCTAAAAAACAAAATAAAGCACCCTTTCTCTGCATCATTTATGGATCCTTCCCTCTAACTGAGGTTGTCCAGGCACAGAATCTGTCCATTTGGAGAAGACAGCTACTAAAATGGTACCTGAAGCAATTTTTCCAGCAGCATTTTAGAGGCCCGTGGGGAGACCCTAAGGCATGCCAAAGCTCTTGTGAATTCTAAAGAACTAACTCAGCCACTGCTAGCAAGATGGCTGAAGACTTGGCTTCCCAATTATCCTGCTGCGTGTCGAAATCTTCTTGTAGAAACTGAAGAAAATCTTGTACTCTACCCATACATCTCTACCCACAAAAGCCTAATGACTTCCTCATTCTAAACCTGGGGTTTTTTTTTATCGAGTCCCTAGAATGACTTCAGGGTTTTCGTCAATTTCTAAATTTATCAGCAAACATGTCTTTGCAGACACGCTTTTCCATCTATGTAACACTGGATGCTTTGTTGTACTACCTTGTATGGTGGTTTTAGGAGTTCCATGAGACAATGTACGTAAATAATTTCACACAATGCGTGCCACAGAAAAATGCTCATTGAAGCTTTATTTGTCGTTTTAGTATTTTAAACCAGGAACACACTTGTTGTGTGTGAGGCTTTAGCCAAACGCGATGGATGAGCTTCTGTTCTGTATTATGTACCTTTCTCTACAGATACTAGAAGTACGCTACCTTCACTCTGCATACAGCACAGTTTTTAAGAAAACTCAGAGAGGCAGGAAAAACAAGTCATTTCGACTTCAAAATTTGTTTGAAGATTTCAAGGATTGAGAGCCATTATATTTAACCGATTCTTATTTCATTTTGCTTCGGTTTTTCTCCTACGTGTGGTTTCTTTTTCCTGTCACCTCCATTAGATTAGAGGCAGCCTAGGCATGAAAACGGTCAGTGCGATCTTTGTCTCCACTGGAGTGACTCTGCTGCTGCTGGATGCTGGTATGAATGGGATCCTCAGCCAAGACTGCTGGGCAATCGTAAGTATCCCATCATCCACCACACGTCTCCTCTCTGGCCACTCTCACACGTATCTCTCATGACTGTATAGCAGCCCCACTACTACGTCACAGGATCGCTAGGACTGTAGAATAAAGTGGAAGAGCCACTTCTGCAGACGGATTGGGGCAGAAAGCACACCCTCTATCGCTCTCACTGTTGATCACATGAACGATGGGGAAGACAGCTAAAGAGACTTAAAGAAGCCCAGACAGTATTTTCTAGAGGTCTGAAATTCTGCGTAACAAAGACAGTCAAGTTATGGAGTAGTTTCATTTTAGACTGAGAGCAGGATGAAGGGAAACTGGCCACAAGAAGGATGTTCAACTTGTATTAGAGAAATTTGAAAAATGAAGCAACTTGAAAATGAAGCACGTGCCTCTCAATGTTCTCCAAACAGAATCATCCACTCATTACCACAGTCAGGCAAAGCATGGACTCTGACCATTTCCCCAAGAGCCAAGTGCACAGAAGTGCTTATAAGAAGGCAAGAATATGAGGGGACTTCTTGGTAAGTACCACGGAGTGAAGCAAGAACACAATATATATCCTCTATAATACCAAACCAAAGAACACAAATTACTCAAAAATCGCCGTTTAAATAGGCATCCAAGTGAAAAACCAAATGATTCTGCTGTGTCTCAAGGTGGCAGAGCACAGCTCCTGACCTGGTTTCTTACTCCCCAGAAACAAAACCAGGAAATGCAGGAAATGACAATATACAGAGAAGTCTCGCTAATGCTCTCCGATCGAGGGCTAAGGAGACTTAGGTGGAGAGCAGTCAATTCTAAGAAGGTATATAGCAAATCCTGAATGCTAAAAGCCCATGGTATCCCAGGACCTCAAGAGAAGTAGGAAAGGTCACCAGAGTTAACTTCTTCCAGTGCACCTTGAAAACATGGAGGAGTGAGCAGAAATCCACAGGAACAGGATATACCTCTGACCTTGGAGCAAGTGTTACTATAGGCGTTTCTCAAAAGAGAGAGAGAGAGAGAGAGAGCAGAGCCCACATTCACCAGCAAGAACTGTGCTCAGTGCCAGCTAAGCTATTTTTCTCACTGCTACAGCGGCATAGTTAGCACTGAGCAAAATGTACACAAAACTGTATCTAGCCCTTAAGTTGAAGCTGGAAACAAGGAAGACAAAGTGGACAAAGTTAAGGAGAAATATAATTGGGGAAAACTCACCTGTACTATATCTGAACAAACATAAGGCCTATATACAGTTGTTCACTTGAAGAATGAGAAAACTGAAAAAAGTGGTAGGAAACTAAATACATCAGAGTGATTAAAGGAAGAAATGGAAGGAAAAAAAGGAAGAAAGGAGGAAAGAAAACTTAAGATTCCCGCGGGTTAATGGGTCACCAGAAACACTCAGATGCCTTTTACTAACTTTGAATAAAAGATACACAACTCAACTGATTAGAACAAAAGACGTATCAGATGATAAAACGGATGCAAACACACGTGTCTTCCCTCTTCCTCACAAGATGTGCCCTGGTTTGATGGAGATGTGAGTCACACCAATGAGGAATCCACTGAGTGTCCTCGTTCTCATGGTTAGATTCCTTACTAGTCTGGGCAACCACTTCCTTAAATTTTAGCTCAAATTCCTGTTCTCTGACAGAATGACTCTGCTCTGTGATTAACACATGAACCAGCAATTTGGTTTCAGGTATTGGTATTCAATCCCAGGTATAGGTTTTTCCATTTAACACAGAGACAACAAAAGAAATTTCCAATAGCAGGTCAAGCCATGTTATACCATGTCGCAGCAGTGGCACACATAACAAACAAAACAATACCACCAACAAAAAACAATACGGGAGAAAACATTACCCAATTATCAATAGAAGATTTCTCATGAGCATTTTTATACTACTGAAAATCATTAATTAATAAGAAAATAAAATGGGGGGGCCTGGGTGACTCAGTTGGCGGAGCATCCGATCTTGATTTCGCCTCAGGACATGATCCCAGGGTCATGGGATCAAGCCCTGCATCGGGCTCTGCTTTGAATGCGAAGCCTGCTTAAGATTCTTTCTCTCTCCCTCTGCCCCTCTTCCCACTTGTACACGCTTTCTTTCTCTCTCTTCTCTCTCTCTCTAAAAGAGAGAGAAAATGACAGGATGAAATAAAAATAACTGTGGCACTAGAGAAACCGAGTAGCCCAGACCATTACAGATCTAATAAAGAAATCACACACAGCAAGAAACACAAGGGACTCAAAAAATATGGTAGAGAGAAAACGTGCTATCACAGTCTTCACAGAAAGCAATGAGAAATATATTAAATAGAAAGAAGATGATAAACATGGCAGACAGGCAAGTTTCATCCAACATAATAATACTTGGTTTCCCTGAGTAGAGAATCCAACAAATGGTACAGAAAAAAAGTATCCAGGGATACTGAGTAAAAAATCCTGAACGAAGAGAATCACTGAATTTTTACACTGAAAGAGAATAACCTACCTGGGAGAAAGACACGTACACTCATTGAGAAAGATGCATAGATATAGACCCTTGTTAAGGTATAAAGTATAACAACAGATCCGTTAAGGTTTTAGGCAGAGAAATCCAATCGCCTATAAGCTGGAAGAAAAGTCAGCGTGGCTCAGTGTCCACCACAGCAACATGCAGGGAGGAAAGACAATGGAGCAATGTCATCAAGTTTTTGGTGACAAGAAACAGTGAGTCAAGAATAACACATCCAATAAAATTCTTGAACAAGGCTTATTCAACCGCACATGATGTAAATTAAATCAAGAACTCAGAAAGGCAGGGAGAAGTTGTATAAAAAGATTAGCAAGGAGCGCTAAACCAATGAAATGATCATCTGGGACTGGAAGACTGAACAGCAAGGGAAATGACAGCTACAGGAGTGAATATAAAGCTTTTCATGTTCACCCACTCCCCCCCCCACTAAAATAAGTGAAAAGTGACATAATCACCAAAATCCGAAAGGTGAAGAGAGGTGAGACGAGACAGATGTCAAATAAGAGTGCCCAATCGCCTTATTCGTAAGCAATCATTTCACACTAAAATTGAAACGGGTAGGTTTAAAAATTACTTCAACTTCTTCATGGATTTCATACACTTTTAGTTGTAATTTTAGCAGACTTCATTTACTTATTTCTATTCTTTTAAAATCAAATGGTATTTACAAACTTCAAAACAGTAAGTACAAAACAATTCCATTCTTGAAGAGTTCTTGCTGTCTCACGACGCATCCATTTTTCTATCTGCCTTTTGGCCTCTACATAGAGTTCTAGAAAAATAGGCAGAAAATATTAATTTTGCTTATTTCTGGGCAGTGACATTAGGGATGATTGATTGTTTTCTATATGGCTTAATTTTTTTTTTAATAAGCAGGTAACATTTTTATAAAAACAAGAAATCCATTGCAAAGAAAAACAGTGCACTTCTTTTCCAATGTTTCTAAATAGTCTGCTGGAGAAAAGGAAAGTCTTGTGGCATTTTAAAGAAAATTCAAAATTAATTCACATTTCCCTGAAATAGGCATTTGGTGATAACAGAGAAACAATCATGGAGTAAGCTGAGCATGAACAGTGGCACCTTTGATGAGCCAATAACTTTTTGAAGCCTGCGGGGAGCCCTCCTGATGAGTCAAAATTTCAGCGCGTTTTTTTCTTGATCTCAGCTTGCTGGGAAAGGAATCTCAGCCCTGCTGATCATGTTCTCGGTCTTGGAGTTCTGCGCAAATTGTACTGTAGCCCATTCTGCCAACGAAGCAATCACCAAGACCGGCAGGGTGAGCTGGGCCTCTTCTCTGTAAAATAATTGAGTATGTGCTGGAGGAAGAAGAGCAGCAGTCGAGTCCCACGGCAGGTTCACAAGAGCTCACCGTGAGTCGGGGGAGGGAGAAAGGGCTGGGAACAGGACTGAGTAGGACTGTAGTAACGATAGTGCTTCTTTTATTCTTTCTTTGCAGCCTGTCCTGGTTATTCCAAATGTGTATGCAACCAGTACCTTGGCACCAGAGTCTTCCTCAGCTCCTCCCAGAGACGATGGCCACCTCGCTTATGCCATTTAAAACAAAAAAGAGCACCAGAAAATCTCATGGGGTTAAACTGCTCTGCAGGAACTTCTGAAGAAACTGTCCTCCACAGTCCACGATGATCGCTAATCTTTGAAGACTGTGTTTGAGATTCTTCTTACTTTGTCACTAACGATAACCGCATGTATTTCCCTGACACAGTTTCTTCCCACATACCACTACCACACTGGCAAAGGCGAAGGACCGGAAGACTGAATATGGCTCACGGTATTTTGTACATTCATATCATCAAACCCTGCGTCCTGGATAATGACAAAGCTTTGCTATTTACAGAGTATTTTCACGTACATCAGACTCATGTGCAGTGGGGTAACAGCAGGCCAAGGATGAAACACTGAGGGAGTTTTACTGGGGTTATGGCTATTTTGTCTCTGAAATGGGAAAACCCTGGGCATGTTTAAAAGCCAAGGGGAACAATCCGGCTAAGATAGAGAGCTGTTTAATATATTAGAGAAAAGGGATCACTGTGGTATAAGCATCAAGAAACCAAAGTGTATATGGAAGGCATGGCCCAAGTGATGCAGAAGGGTGGTTTAGTCACATAACACAAAGAAAAGAAGATGTCATTGTTGCAGATATCAACAGGTTTGCAGGAATAGTATCCAGGATGTAGGAAACCCCATTACGATGCCTTGTGTCATCCCTGTCAAAGCAGAAGTGAGGGGGAGCCTGGGTGGCTCAGTTGGTTAAGCTTCCAAGATCTTGACTTCGGCTCAGGTCATGATCTCGCAGTTCACGGGTTCAAGCCCTGCATCAGGCTCTGTGCTGACAGCTCAGAGCCTGGAGCCTGCTTTGGATTCTGTGTCTCCCTCTCTCTCTCTCTCTCTCTGCCCCTCCCCTGCTCGTGGTCTTTCTCTCTTTCTCTCCCTCAAAAGTAAATTTAAAAAAATTTTTAAAAACTAAGCGGAAGTGAGGTGACACCCAAGGTCGGGGCCATGTGTAGAATCAGAATATTGAACAGAAAGGGTAATGTTGGAAAAGTCATGGAAATAGAGAATAAACTGATCAGAGAAACAGAAGAGGACTGCCAGGCTACACTGAAGGCACGTTTGAAGCAACGCTCACAAATTTATAACACAAACTGACTGCTTCAGCACGGCTTGGGCTGCTCAGATGCGAATCTAGATAAAGTGCCTATTTGGTTTCATCCAGGATTAGGGTTTTGCAAGACAGGATGACAAAATACCAAAGGGGCAGAAAAGCATGAGACACTGCCAAAAGTATTACTGAAATGATGGATTATGAAATCTAAACTAGGTTAAGAGGGGAAGAAAAAAAAAAAGGACAGATAGATTGATCAAAAATTGTTATCTGCCTTTCTCTAGTAGAGATGTTGTAAAGATCAAATAAGATAACATTATGTGAAAGCAGTTTGGAAACAGCAAAGTATTACCCATTTTTGAAGTTTCTGAATTATTTTTAAAAGCCAAGTGGGACAGGGGCACCTGGGTGGCTCAGTCAGTCAGCCGACTCGATTTCGGCTCAGGTCATGATCCCAGCATTGTGGGATCGAGCCCCAAGTCAGGTTTCATGCTCAGCATGGAGCCTGGCTGAGATTCTTTCTCCCTCACACTGCCCCTCTCTCCTGCTTGTGCTCTCTCTCTCTCTCTCTCTCTCTCTCTAAAAATAAATAAAATGAAAAAGAAAAAAAATTAAAAGCCAAATGGGACAAAATATATAGGGAAAGAGTAGGCAGAGAAATTGAAATCAAGGAAGAGGCAGATGAGAAGAATGGAATTTTTGCATCTGGGAAAGCAGATGTATTATGTCAGGTGACTAATACACAGTTCCAAATTTCCTGGTCTGCCTGGGTCCCCACTATTTAGCATTTTGGGTAATCAGGAATGCTGTGCCCTTCACCATGAAGCTCAGCAGCTAAATGAAAATAAAGACACACACCCCATGGTCGGAGGGCACTAAATAGCACCCAAAATGCCTGGAGGGGTAGCATACTGTAAATCTAGATAAACAACTTAAAAAGTAAGACTTGCTTTAGCAAAGAGAAGCATGTCTAGCAAAGCTGATTTTTGAAATTTCCATCAAATAAATTTCCATATTCTTTTTCTCACTTCACTTTAGTAGCAGTAATAATGATAATAACAAATATTTAGACCACTCTATGTGCCAGGCACATCCCAAACACTTAGGAAAAATTAACACATTTAATGCTCACAACACCCCTGTGAAATAGGTACTATAATCAGCATCATTTTCTGGGGGGGCCTGGGTGGCTCAGTCAGTTAAGCATCCGACTTTGGTTCAGGTCATGATCACATGGCTCAATGAGTTCGAGCCCCATATCAGGCTCTGTGATGACAGCTCAGAGCCTGGAGCCTGCTTTGGATTCTATGCCTCCCTCTCTCTCTGTCCCTCCCCTGCTCACACTCTGTCTCTCTCTCTCTCTAAAAAAGAAATAAATATTTAAAAAAAATTTTTTTTAAATAAGTATCATTTTCAAATGAGAAAACCACAGCAGAGAGATTAAAAACTTGCCATTAAGACATGCAGTTGGCAAGACGGGAGCATGAACCTGAACCCAGGCAGTCTGGCTCCCAAGTCCACACAGTGTTCCTAACCCCTATTCCCACTCTTCTTATGGTCTGGGGTAAAATGAGAGATTTGTAGCTCCAAAACAAACAAACAATGTTTCTCTATAGTAAACTTCTAGTCCATGTTGAAGGAACCACCTGACTCCGATGGGAGAGAAGTTTAGTAATATAATAAGTACGGTCATCACTTGCTTCCTGAAAGTTGCCCTGGTACCTTTTAATCACACCTAAGAGTCTCTTAACTCAATATCTAGCGTGTCAATTGATTTGCCCCCTCTGATTCTTCTTTTGGCTGGATACTCAAAAGATGCTAACAGATACGGGTTTCAACCATCTAAAATTTGTATTTTCAACGTTTATTTATTTTTGGGACAGAGAGAGACAGAGCATGAACGGGGGAGGGGCAGAGAGAGAGGGAAACACAGAATCAGAAACAGGCTCCAGGCTCTGAGCCATCAGCCCAGAGCCTGACGCGGGGCTCAAACTCACGGACCGCGAGATCGTGACCTGGCTGAAGTCGGACGCCTAACCGACTGCGCCATCCAGGCGCCCCTAATTCTCAATTTCTAAACCCAGTTTATGGCGACTGAGAAAAGCAAACTTGGTTTACTGATCTGTGATATTATCAGAAGAATTAAGAAGTACCAAGGAACTTTGCCCATCCCACAGTTTGACCTACTCGTCTATTCTTGCCTATGTTCACACCGAGTACATATGAGTATGTATTGTATTCGCTGAATAAAGACGAGTACATATTTGGCCCCCCCCCCCCAAGAAAATCCTCAAATCCAAGGTAACTTCCTTTCTTAAATGAAAAGAAAAGATAATCACTTCTCTTAACAATCAGTCAATCATGGCAGCCAATTCCAATAGGGAACCATCTCATCAAAACTGACTTTCATTTCTACAAAATCCATAATCCTGATATCGATAACACATTCAAGCGAGTTCCTCTTTCTATAGCGCATAGAATGCTTAATATTGTCCGATCGCTCTCTGCTCAGACAGGTAAAGCACAAAACAACAATCCTAATGTTAGAAACTGAAGTGTTTTATTACAGCACTAAAACAAATACCCTCGGTGATACACTGACCAATACAAGACGTAAAGGCATTAGAACAGCCTGGACATACTTTCTTTTCTTTCAGTTGAGGGGACTGTAGAGTCAGAATGCAAGGAACCTACCTGTGGGGCTAACAATAAAGTTACTGAGTTTATAACTGATTTTCAGGCCATGCATGATCCTAAAAGATCTTGGTGGCTTTAACATATACTGGTAATTTGCCTTTGGCAAAAAGGGGTTTTTTAGCGGCCTTTAGGTAATTTCCTTATAAAAGAAAAATCTGTTTCTGAATGCTTTGCTCATTATCACTCACTAGATATTTACATCCCAAGCTTGAATTTTAATTTTCCCAAGTACCAATGTAAATTTTCCTAAAACAAAAGAGACTTTATGACATTAAGCCATTCTGTGGCTGCAGAAATGTCCACTCTGCAGTGACTTTACTGCCTCAGTAAGTCATGCTAATTGCATAATAGGAGTACCTGCACTTGTCAGTTAATTTAAGATTACATTTTTTGCTTAAGGTTCCCCTCAACCTCTGACTTCCTCATCTACCTTCCCACACCAGACTCTTCTATATCCTCCGGCTGCTACCTCTACTTCTCTACACATCTTTTCCTAAAGATTGTTTTCACGACTCTCCACATCAAACAGAAAACTGATACCGGTGTAACGTGAAAGGTAAACTCACCTCAGCAAGAGGATCAAAAAGTCATGCCGGTGTCTCGCTAAATAGTCTCTTCATTAATTTCCTTCCTTGGCTTCTTCCGTTTAACACAAAAAACAAAAACAAACACAAAAAAACGGTGGAGGGTAGTCATCGACCCAACTACCTGCCGTTTTCAACAGGTACACCTCCTAAAATGCATTTGCGCCACTTGTGCTACAATTTTCCTTTGAGGACAGAGAAAGTGAGGGACTGACTTTGCATCAGTGATCCTGGCCACTCATTATATAGAACATGCACCGGAAGGGTCAGTAACAGAAGGCGAAGTTTGGAAGGGCCATTTCTCCAGACACCAAGCGGGTCCGACCACGTGGCCCGCAGAGCCCTAGTGAGTCTGCGCACAAGGCCCCTCTCCCCACCGTCCCCGCCCTCTTTGCCGTCCGGTACCAGGAGTCCCTGCGCAGGCGCAGGCGCAGGCGCAGGCGCAGGCACAAGAGGAAGGTGCAGCTGCTGCTGCTGCCGTTGGAGGCCCGCGTGGCCTGAAGAGCCTGCGGGCCTCCTGGGTCCTGGGCTCCTGGCAAGCTCAGTGATGCTCTCCCGGTGGAGTCTGGGGGCCTGGCCCTGAGGGCGCCGCCAGCTGAAATCTGCCTCTTGAGCTAGGCCTGGGTACTGGCAGGACGACCCGGACGGGGTGCTGGAGGAGCGCTGCTGGGCAGGGAGACCAGCCCCTGCGGGGATCCCCCTCTTAGCCTCGGCTTGGACCTGAGAGGGCAAAACTCGATCCTTAGGACCTTGACCAAGTAAAATGAGGGGTAATGATGTCGCTTTGCTTCCGCGATTTCTTCGGTGTTAAAAGCCCTCAGGGGGCATGGAGACAGGATTGGGTGTCCCCCACCTCCCCTATTCTGCCCCGCCGCTCATCTTTGTGCAGATGGCCTCGGCCAGTCCGTTTCATCAAGTGTGAGTCCCAGGGTCACAGCCCAGGTCTGGCCCTGGAAGTGCAGAAATGAATCCCTCCACTTAACGGGAGCTCACCCTGCCTCGGGAGCCACTCCTGATCATTCAAAGTGAGGCGGACACCGTGATGTAGTTTAGGGGAGCAAGGAGAGGAGTATTAACGGACTGGTGGGGCAGAGGCTTCCCAAGGAAGGTTGTTCTGGAGCTGTTGGGGCTGAACCCCAGGGTGACAGGGATGAGGCTGAGAAGGTGGGCAGAGAACATTTGATGAAGGGCTTTATCTGCCCTGCCAAAGAGTTTGAACTTTATTCTGAAGACAGTGAGGCGTTGCGTGCTAAAAAGATGGACAAGCGGTTTCTAGACATGAGCTCTCTGTGACTGTTCCAGAATTACTATGTAATAAGGCAAGTGTAGGGGATGAAGATAGGGCTGGGAATAAGGGCTAGGGGCTTGTTCTGCAGCTGGCTTTTGGGATTAGGGATGGGACCACCAGAAAATAAATACAAATAAATTATTTATTATTTCTTTTTTATTCATCTAATTTTACAAAAATGAGATGCTTAACTGGGTTGTAGGGTAACTGAATGTAGATAGAATGTCATTTGAAAAAGTGCTAACTATCCTTTATTCCAGCAATATATTGTCGAATTTCTTAGTTTCTTCCTTCCAGCAGTTAAGCTAAAGAATTGTAAACACACACAACCTGTTTTTTTCTTGGTACTTTAATGAGTACTTCATTAAAGTTTTGGTGGTTTTGGTGGGGGCCTGATGGAGACGCTAAAGGTGCTAAATATTCTCCCCAAGTCACTCGTGGTGCTTCCACTATCAGCTTTGTGAAAAGAATTTTTTCTGTGTACGCCAAAGGGCTAATTATTTTTTATTATTTTCCTAGCAATCTAGATATGACTTCCTCATTACTTTATATATGAATTCTGAAATTCTATGTCTTTTATTTAAGCATGACAAAATGATCAATCTTGGTTGCTGTCTAGGCCTATACCCTTTCTTTGGTATTTCTCAGAGGTGGCATTTTAATATACAAAACTTACTACTTATACTTAGGTTATTAACATTGTTTTCTCTGCTGTCAGTAGCTCTTAAATTCTTGCCTAGCTTTTTTCTGTCTCTATACTTTAAGAGATTTAAGAGACACTCAGAAAACCGATATTTGAAACTAACGACTCATTAAAATAATCAAATCATGAGATTTTAAGGGTATAGGGAATGAGAGATCATTTACTCAAACCCTCCTTTCTGAAAGGACCAAGACTCAAGGTTTAAGATCATACCTTAGATGATCACCGGGCTAAGTAGCATGATTCATGTTATTGACCTAAGTATGACGTGTTAGAAGACGTAGGACGATGTAACATCAGATCTATAAAGGATACAATTATTAGCCAGGTTTTCTGAACACGAGGGAGAAATGCAGGAATAACAGGAAAAAACAAAACAATAACAAAAGAACAGGAGAAGCCTTTAGGATTGTAGAAGCAACTCTGGTAAGTTGTCTGATGGCAGAAAAAGTTCTTTCACACAGAAAGAAGAACTAGGTAACAAATGTGTATGGGAAAAAAAAGAAAAAAATCATGAGCCCATGATGAATTTAAGTACAAGAACTTGGGTTTGAAATGCAAACATGGCATTATGAATTGCATTGAATCGATTACACATTGCAAATGAATTGTAAAAGCTTTACTGAGAATTCTCTAGCTCTGTTCCCTGGGTGTTCTTTATACCTTATCATCCAGAGCCACTGTTGCCCACTCAGGAAAAATAACTGTAATATACCTAAACTTTTTAGTCATAGAGAGAGACCTTTCACTTATGGAGGCTGTTGTTCAGAACAGGCAGATGCAAACTGATACCTTTACAAAGTAAGGCAGGGAAAGAAGAAAGTAATTGCTTCAGAGTTTGGGGAGGTGGTTGTGAAACAGTAGGGAAAGAATCAAACTTTCTTCTAAGCAAAGCGTGTATATGTGTTTTGTGTTGTTTTGTAGAAGTTTGCTAATAAAGATATCACCAAAGATTCGAAGCATAATCATCTAGAGGAAATGCTGGTAGTATGGCTGTATGTGTATGTTCAAAACTCTCTACAGCAGACGGTCTTGTTTTAGGGGTAAGTAAGACTTCGCTCTTGATTAAATTCAGGAACATGCACTATTTCAGTTGAGCGAGGATGGTTCTTCCATCTGAAGAGGGGCATATTTGGTTAAGATAAAAAAGTAAAAAATGGGCTTTTAAGATTTTTGGGTTTTTTTTTTTTTTTTAGTTGACACACAATGTTACATCAGTTTCAGGTATAAAACGTAGTGACTCAACATGACTATGTTATGCTATGTTCAACACAAGTATAGCTACCATCTGTCCCCATACAATGCTATTACGATATAGACTATATTCCTTGTGCTGTACCTTTTATTCCTGTGACTTATTCATTCCAAAACTGGAAGCCTGTATCTCCCACTCCCCTTCACCCAAAAAATGTTTTTTAATGCTAATTGCCTTCTACAAAGTTTGACTGATCTTCTGTCTCTTCATAAAGAAATACGTGCTTAGATATAAGCATACTGACTAAACCAATATACACAGGGTAATAAATAAATCCCAAAAGAAATCAAAGACATGGTATTTTTTTTAACTAAGAGAGAGATCCATTGCTGATCTCTTTCAATTACTGTATTGATGTCTATGCACGAGGATGGCTACTAATTCGTCTCTTAAGTTATAAACAGAGAGCTTAGCTGGCTCTTAACAAACACCAAGGAATTAGGAAGATCATGCCCTTTCATATCTGAAGGAGAAAGAACTTCTCCACTGGATGTGAACTTTTCCTTTGAACTTGGCTGCTGTGTAGATCACTTGTCTAAGTCTCCCACCTGACTGTTCAGCAGAGGTTATTAATCTCTTTGTAGTCGCAGACCCCTTTGTACATAGGAAGAAGGTTCTGAATCTTCTCCCCAGATTCATGTGTATATAATAATCTTTGGCCCTCATATTTTTGTGTTGGGGGAAGAGGACTGTGACCTCCTAGAATCCCATCTGTTGACTCTAGGTTAAGAACCACTTTTAAATAAGAAAACCCATCTTGTCCTTCACACACTAGCAACCTTGCTTTCTTGTAGAGTCCTTTTCAAGCTTTGGCTACTTGGATGTTTCATAGTATTATACAGGAAAACTGTCAAGGAGACACTTTTTCAAGCCCACTCACTTAACAGTTGGAAAGCCATGTGGAATTAATGTTCTTCATACTGATGTGCTTCTACAAGAGGTATTCACTGGATGCCTGCTCTATGCCGGGCACCGTATTAGAGGCTGGTGACAACGGGGAGATAACTGAAGTCCGGGCCCTCAAGGATTTTGTGATTTTCTCCCAATCAAATCCAAAGAATCTCTGAAGATAATGCCATTCTTCCAAATTTGATGCAGAGGAAATCCTAAATTCTAAATCTGTAAAAAGTGCATAAGGTTGTTACCCAAAAGTGGTCTTTCTATAAAAGAAAAGTCTCTAAAGTGTATCTCTAATATTAGCCAATTGCATTTATGTGTTTTTAGACTACTTGCTTTACCAAGAGCTGGAACTATTAAAACACTAAGCAGTGTCCTATTACAATTTATGTTAAAGTGAAAATAATGTGCCCTCTGAAATTTTTAAAGAGTAGTTAAAAATGTGATCCAATATATGAAATACCAGTCCACATATAAATTGAGAAATAAATTTACTGGCACCTATTTACTTGGATTATAATTATCTTCTTACAAATTAAAGTTGAGTAATAATTCTCCCCTACACAACCCCTCCCCTATCCAATAGGAAGACCTCGTACAAGCAAGTCTACATTGGAAATTCTTTGTATTTCTTGTTTTCTTTTTCTTTTATCCCTAGTTTTAGAGAGAGGGAGAGAGCATGGGGAGGGGAGAGGGCAGAGGGAGAGAGAGAGAATCTTAAGCAGGCACCACACTTAGCATAGTGCCTGACACAGGGCTCCATCCCACGACCCTGGGATCATGACCTGAGCCGAAATCAAGAGTCGGACACTCAACCGACTGGGCTACCCAGATGCCCCTCTTTGTATTTCTGTGTTGGACCATGCCTCACCCCAGCATGCTTGTGAACAAGATACACAACAAGTATGCATTGAAGGAAAAGATAAATAAAAGATGCAAAAAGTGACTCAACCTTAATAAATTACTAATGTACAAGCAAATATTGGCCACATGGCTTCCTGCATGCAAATCAATTAGAACCACAGTTTTCCTCAAATACCTTCAGTTTTCTCCTCTCCTGCCATTACTTGATAGGTAGGGAAGACAGCCAGTAGTAGAGTCAGACTGTCAACTTTTTTATGAGAGAATTGACCAGAATTATCATTGAACATTCTGCTGCTCCAAGTATGGCTTACTTTATTTGGTAAACCTCAGTACTTTCTAGTTAGGGCTCTCTTTTGAAGCTAACCAATCCAGAAAATACATGGTAAGTGCATTGCTATTTTACTTTTATCTTTCATAAAAACCTTGAACGTGTCTTCTAGTTAACACTTACTGGAATTATGTTGTAAATTGCATGGTCTCAGTACTAATACCATTCTCTTCTCACAGGCTGTCCAGATTATGATTGGCATATTTCATGTTTTCATGTGGTACTTCCTACTGATTTTGTATATGGGACAAATTAGAGGAGTCTTTGGCACATACGAACCTATAACTTACAAAGCAGGATGTCCTTTATGGGGAGTCATCGTGAGTAGAATATATTTATATGATTTCATCATGCTGTAAATACTATTCGTGCCACTAGTGGAAGATAGGGAACAATTTCTAAACAGAGTTTTCAGAATTATGTAAGTAAATCCCATGTTGGTAACTTATTCAAAATCAAATTCCTTTTTTCACCAGATATTTTTTGAGACCCTTTAATTTACCAGTGCTGTTATAAGAGATGTGGATACAGGAGGGAATAGACTGTGACAACCACAGGTTGGATTGTCCTTAGATATGTGGAAGACAAAGAATCTGAATTCTAATTGCCATTAGCCTGGTTAGTTTTCATATTTAGGGTCCTTCTTCACACAGGGAGTCTACACTCACATTTTCTAATGTGTGTACTCTGTGGTTTCTAGACAGCCATAAAGTAATAAAAAATTTGGAGAGTACAGCATCCTCAAAGCCAAGTAAACAATTAAGGAAAGATAAACTATATTGAAATCTGTTATTTTGCCAAATAGGGCTGAGAATTGACCATTGGATTTAGCAATATGGAAGCCAGCAATAAACTTGACATGTAGGTTCAGTTGAATGGTGGGGCAAAAACCTGACTGGAGTTGGTTTAAGAAATAACGGGAGGAGAACTAGAGACAGCAGATACAACTCCTTTAAGGAGTTCGGTGTAATGTAGTATATGTAGAGAAATGAGGTAGTAGCCGGGGAACTTTGGGTCAAGAGAGGGTTTGCTTATTTGCTTCAGTAAGTTGGAAGTATCATGTCTTTTATCGAGGGGACTGAACCATAAGAGAGAAAATGGATATGAAATAAATGGAAGCAGGTTGGGATTATTAGAATCATGTACTGGTGTAGGCAAGAGATGATGAATTTTAATACATAAAATAGCTAGGTCCATGGGCAGTTCATCTCTAGCAGTGGTTCTCAATGAGAGCTGGTTTTGCCCCTCAGAGAATATTTGGTGATGTCTAGAGACATTTTTGGTTTTCACACCTGGGGTGAGCTTCTAGCAGGCAGAAGACAAGGATATGACTAAATACCTCACAAACATATAGGATGGCTCCCACAACAAAGGACTGTCCATCTATAATGTAAACAGAGCCAAGGTGGGTAATGGGATGGAAAGGTAGAGGAACAGAAAGGACAAATTTTGATTTGCAAGTAGATGGGACATTGGGAGCTTATGGAACTTTTCTTCCAATGGCTTCAGATATCTCAGTGAATTAGGAAGTCAGATCATGAGCTGAGAATGAGAATGGGATAATGGACTGGTTGTTTGAAGAAAGGATATGAAATAGTCATCCAGAAAAAGAGAGTGCATGCATTGTGGAAAAGTAGTTTGCCTTTCGCTAAGCATTAAGAGCTCACTTAAGCTTTAGGAACATGATTTGTGTGTCTTAGATCATGTTTGGCCACATGGGTGCAGGCATTCAGTAGGAAGGAAAACTGCATTTAATCATGATTTGGATTTAACCATGATCTGTGATCAAACAAGAACTGTGAAAAGGAGTTGAAGGTGTATGTAAGTGAATGTAGTGTTGACCATGGAGTTTAAACTGGCAAAGGAGAGAATATAACAGAGAGGTGAAGGTCTCGATTATAAATCCAATCCAAAGGACTGTTAGAGTTGTGATACTACAGGCATGAGGTATAGAGATAGAAGCTGGTGGTCCTAGTGGGATACTTTAAATTGAGATTTGAAAGATGTTGCACTTATTGGTAGAAACAAGCACAAGAGAATGAATATGGGAGTGAGTGACTGAGATAGGATGGGGTCGGAGGTCTGGAGAAGAGAAAGTCAAAGAACCACAAACCCAGGGTGTTAGAAGGATAATTACCAAGATGTAAGAGGTGTGAGAGAGTGAGACAAGAATTAAAATCACCAAGAGGAGGGGCGCCTGGGTGGCGCAGTCGGTTAAGCGTCTGACTTCAGCCAGGTCACGATCTCGCGGTCCGTGAGTTCGAGCCCCGCGTCGGGCTCTGGGCTGAAGGCTCAGAGCCTGGAGCCTGTTTCCGATTCTGTGTCTCCCTCTCTCTCTGCCCCTCCCCCGTTCATGCTCTGTCTCTCTCTGTCCCAAAAATAAATAAACGTTGAAAAAAAAAATTAAATCACCAAGAGGAGTGACCAAGTCATCAATAGATGACTTCAACCAGGACAGATAGTGGGTGGTAGAATCTGACAATATTTGACGAGAGAGAGAGTTGAAAGTAATAATGAGAAGCAAGGAGACCACTTATCTTATGCCTAGAACCAATGGTATCAGGGCTGTAAGAGAAAATGACCACCACTTGAGAGGGCTCTAGAGAAAGTTGTGGCCTCTAGGAGATCCCCTGCCTTTATATGTTGGTTCACAAGTGTCAATGCATTGCTTTACAGAACAGAATAGTGAATTTGCAGTCAAAATCCAGATAAATGATTCATGGCCCTCAGCATTTAATCATACATGTTACAAAAATAGCATGTGTAGCTCCTAGAATAAATTATCTAAAACTTCAATCAAATTTAATTAAATGCAAAACTTCTCACAGGTCATAAACTTTGAAAGGTATTTTGTGAAGCACATGGTTTGGTAATTAGCTAGAGAGCACTCTAGTTTAAAATTCACCTTTATATTAGTTCTTCCTTTCACTGTGTACTTCTTAGAAATCTCAGCTTACAGAATATTACATAATGAAGTGCTGAGTGTGCAGATTTAAGTTATCCTTAAAGATAATTAGGAGTTAGTAAGCTTCAAGGTTTGGCCTTCCTGTAAACGGGATAGCATGAATGCTGTGTTTCCACAAATTATTCTTTGACTTAGATCTTTGTGAAAATGCCTAAAACAGATAAGACAAAAGGAATATATCAAGGGAATTGTACAGCTCACCTTCAAACAATGTGGCATAGCTTTGCACTTCTGGGAAATAGACAAAGTAACCTGGTATGAAATAATGGAAACTCTTAAAAAAAAAAAAAGGCAAAAACATGAAATGTAGTTGTTACCTTAATAATGACTACAGTCTCAAGAGGTATGTTTTGTACAAACAATTTGGAATAGACTCATGAACCACTTTTTCCACATCTGGATATATGCACAGTAATTACAATCAGTGGCTTCAATTTATTAGGAAGGATAGCATTTGAAATAATAATCAAGTGAGTTCAGAAAGTCTGTGCAGATATAAGCAAACTTGGTCCCTGACTCGGGACTCTTGAAGTCATCTTTGGCATAACCCACAACCTGAATTCTGCCCACTGTTCCCCATAAGTTTCTGTGGTTAGTGACCCTGCTATAACGTTTCAGTTCATGACTATATGATGGAAACTTGTCCTCATCCCTTCTACTGAAACCTCTTTATATTTTATAATTCTTGGTAGTCTAAAAATCATTGACTTAGAAGAGGAGTTGTTAAAAATATGTTTTAAGTTGATGAACATCATCAATGAGTATTTACAAATATGTTTTTATATCCAGTTTATCATTGCAGGAGTCTCCATAATAAGAGTAGCAAAGCATCCAACTCCAGGCGTGGTAAGTGGAGATGCTTAGGGTATCCTAGAAATCACTTGTCACAAAACTAAAAGGTTTTAGTGAGTATCTAAACAATGAAGGAATCTGCCGTGCTTGTAAAATAAAGAATCAAGTGAAAATCTAGGAACACATAATTTAATGTAGACATTCTATAGTGGTCAGTATCATTATGCAAAGGTTTCTAAATTTAAAGATAGGGCGCTTTTGGTTTAGTATTCTATCTTATTTTAACGTTGTATGAACTTTACTAGTAGAAAAAATTTAATAGGACCTAATAATGCCTTTATGTATAGACATAATACTACTGTAAAACTTTATTTTCCAAACTGTCTATCTAGTTTGGGGATAGTATTGGATCTTGTAATAAGATAAAGGATCTACCCAGAGGATCCATCTATGGTACAGGTAAGATATTGGAAAGAAAAAAATTCTCAGAATCTTAGAGCTCAAAGATACCTTAGAAATCAATGAGTCTGATCTCACAGTTTTACAGATAAAATCTTACATCCAAAGATACTGATGGATCTCCCTAGAGAATGAAAATCCTGGGTTAAAATCATTGACTCTTATTTGACTTATTTCTATAAGCAGTCATTTTCCATCTTTTTTTTTCTTTTCCCTCTTTGCAGTGGAACTCCTTTTGTTCAAACCCTATCTTAATCTTTCTTTCATATGACCCAGAATATTGTAAAATACATTTTTAAGCCCAAATGGAAGACTGATGCTTATTGGTGTGATATTTCACTGTTCCCTCCAGATTAACTGGGTATCATGTAAACCAGAAAAATATTTTACTCTAATGGCAAGCATACTAACACCTCTGAAACTTCAGAAACTAGATCAGCATTTTGACTAGATGATTTTTTTCAGCAGTACAAACAACCAAAGTGTTTATTTTGAATATAACAAACTTTCCATGTATCTTCTTTACAGATTACATTTGCTTTGATCATGAACATCTCATGCATAATTACTTCAGTTATTGCATCAGTTCTAACAATAATTGAGTTGTCTTCTTTTAATTCGGTGTCATACAGGAATTATGGACAAGCGGTAAGTGGCCAATTCCTTAGGAACGTCTTAATTTAAAACAGTTCTCTTCCAAGGTTTTAAAGCCTTTGGAGGTAAAACAAAGCTTTTACTAGTCTTCAGGAAATTCTTTTATTTAAGTAATAAGGTCTCGATTGAAAGTTATTTTGGGTTTTTTTATGTTTATTTACTTTGAGAGAGAGAGAGTACATGTGCACCCGCATGAGCAAGGGAGGGACGGAATGGCAGGGGGGACAATATCAAGCAGGTTCCACACTGTCAGCGCAGAGGCCAACGCAGGGCTCAGTCTCATGAACCATGAGATCATGACCTGAGGCAAAATCAAGAATCGGGTGCTTAACTGACCAAGCCACCGGGCACCCCTTGATTGAAAATTTTAATTCAAAAATAATTCTGACATGATTTTTTGGTAAATATTACCAGAGTGTTTGAATTCCTGACATGCCTAATTAAAACAAATCAAGTAAATAATGTGAAGGCTTCAGTGATAAGTGTATATGCATTAGACGTAGGGTCACTGATGATTCTCTTAATGAAAGAAAAGTATAATCCTAGACCTTAAAACGATTCCCAAAATCAACAAAAGAATTCTGCTTACCAATGCTTATAGTTGGAATTGTTGACACCTAGTAATTTCTGGTTTAACACAGAGCTTTTCATGTGCAGCCTATTTTTGTGTCTCGCATCAATTTGCCTTGTGTCCTCAAATGCTAAATGTACATGAATCTGTCTTGCTTCCATTTAATCGAATAACCAATCGTATACCTTGTACTAGAGAAATAACTGCATTTCTTTGTAAGATAGTAACATCTTCCATTAAATATGAGTATCTTCACTGATATCACAATCTGTTTCAATTGTGTTGGCTTTAAATTCAGAATCCCAGAATATTAGTGCTGCAAAAGACTTCAGCAATACTTATAAATAAAAATCTTCCATTTCAAATGAGAACATACTAGAGTGGGGCTCCTCCTTACTTTCTTTTTCTTCAATTTTGTTTTCAATGTTTGTTTGTTTTTGAAAGAGAGAGACCGAGCACAAGGAGAGGAGGGGCAGAGAGAGAGGGAGACACACAATCTGAAGCAGGCTCCAGGCTCTGAGCTGTCAGCACAGAGCCCAACACAGGGCTCCAACTCAAGGACCGTGAGATCTTAACCTGAGCCAAAGTCAGACGCTTAACTGACTGAGCCACCCAGATGCCCCTCCTCTTTATTTCCAAACAACAGAACAAAAAATAACAATTTGAAAGTTTTAGTCCAAAAATAATTCTAATGAAAAGAGTCATTGTAGATGAGGGATGAACTTCCTACTCCCCCCATCGCGCTCTCTACCTGCACTGTATTATAAAGGGACCATCAGTGCTGACCTGAACTCAGTATTGATCAATTTCAGTCTCCCAAATGCACACGTTTCAGTTTTGTTTGCTGTGATTAATTACATGAAATGAACTTATATATTAGACCCCCAATCTTTTCCTGGAGGCATTATAGAATTCTACTCCTGCATTTACTAAGGCAGCCAACATTTTACAATATTTTCCATATGCCAGCTTTTCTAACATAAGCAAGTTGCTTGGCTAACCCCACAAATTCATCAAGTTACCAGTGTTTCCAGGTAGGTTCAGCTATCCCAAAAAGTGCATGCCCCTGAAACATACTTCTCAGATAGGAAAATGGTTGCTAGTATAAATCCAGAACCAAACTGACTTTATTCAAACACTGTCTTTAATACTCGTTGTATGTGACCCTATGGACAAGTTTCCTAACTTCCCTGTTCCTTAGTTTTTTTGTGTGTCAATGGAGCAAATGATAACATATACCTGTTAGTTAAACTGCTTTGTCTCCCAGACTCCAGGCCTGTAATTCCAAATATGCCTGTATATCTCATATGGATATGCTTCTGGTGTCAAACGGAATTTCAACAGATATAAAATGGAAAATATTTGCCTCCTCAAAAGTACTGCACTGCAAGACTCCCTTATTTCAGCCTCCAGAGCTCAAAACCTTGATGTAATCCTGTACCCTTGTCTCTCCACTGTCTTCCCAATTACCAAGTACTATTTATTATTTACTCTAATTTTTATTAATTAGGGCTCTCTTGGTTGTAAGTGCCAGGAAATACAATGCAAATTGACTTAAGCAAGAAAAGGGCACTCACTGATTTATGTGGGATTCAAAGGCTTAAATCACGTGTCAAAAATTCAGTCACTCTCTGCTGTTTGCCTGTTTGAACTTTTCTGGCAAAAAGCAGGGAGAATTTGTCTGAGAGTAACACTTCACATGTGTAAATTAAGGAGCGTGGACAAAATGACTTTTTACAATCTTGACAGCTAAGAGGTCACCAGAACTTCCCAGCTAAGATGCTACAATTGTGTTTCTGCCAACAAAATTAGATCAGAATTCTGATAAGGTAACTTGCCATTTCAAACCCTCTATAGTCTCTTCTTTATCCTCCTGTTAACATCATGCACTCCCTACACCCGAGTTAAATTCCCTTTATCGTTTTCTTAAAACACAAGTCACTCTTTTTTTTTACTTTTTTTTTTTTTTTTTTACTTTTATTTACTTTTTGAGAGACATACAGAGACAGAGCACAAGTTGGGAGGGGCAGAGAGAGAAGGAGACAGAATCCAAAGCAGGCTCCAGGCTCTGAGCTGTCAGCACATAGCCCGATGCAAGGCTTGAACTCACAAACCGTGAGATCATGACCTGAGCCGAAGTTGGATGCTTAACTGACTGAGCCACCCAGGCGCCCCGAAACACGGTCATTCTTGCATTCAGTTTTTTGTTCACATTATCAAACCATAGGTCGTGTGGTATGTATTTTGGCTTTATTATCGTTACTATTTTATGTCTCCATTTCTTAATTATTTTGTCACACTTGTAATGTGTGCTATTACATTTTTCCAGAACAAGATAGGTTACACTGAAACTAGTAAATGAAAATTTAAAGATGCCTAGAATGTTGCATCCCTCCTTCATTTTTCTCAGTCCTACTCTTATTTCCAATGTCTTACCTCTTTATGAAGCCTTCCTAGGTATGAATGGCTTAGGGTAAACCTCTGGTCCCCTAAAATTACCGAGCAAGTTTTTTATCCCTTTTGATATATTTAACCTTATCATATGTTACCTTATACTATCTGTCTTTTCTACTTGAATATAAACCTTAAGAAAGCTAGAATTTTTGGTCATTTCATTCTTACCGTCTATTCCCTACCACCTAATAGTTTCTTGCATAAAAGATATCAAATAAACTGAATGAAAATGGAGAAGGAGGAAGAGAAAGAACTGAAGGAGAGAAAATTGTAATGTTATTCTTTCCACATCTGCATATCATTCTTGTCTTTCTACAGCCAGCACAAAAACTACATTTATTTTCAGGATTAAGGCCAGTATCATTCATCCTGATATGTAGTTGAAAATATCTTTCTTTACAGAGAGGGAAGGAGGCAAACCATAAGAGACTCTTAAAAACTGAGAATAAACTGACAGTTGATGGGAAGTAGGAGGGAGGGGAGGGTGGGTGATGAGTATTGAGGAGGGCACCTGTTGGGATGAGCACTGGGTGTTGTATGGAAACCAATTTGACAATAAATTTTATATTTTAAAAAAAAGAAAATATCTTTCTGACAACAACAGAAGGGATCTGCTTTATTATCCCAGCAAAATCATAATCACCTTATACTTCCAAGTGAGATGCTGGTGTTTGAGTGTTTACCCATCCTTCCACATCATGTTCCAACAATTTCTATGTGAGATTTTTATCACCACACAGATACATTTAAGTAGGTCTGTAATTAACAATAGTTGTTTTAATACATGAAGATTGCTTGATAAAATCTTTTAGTAGGCATCTTACCATTGGAGACAGAAGAATCAAATCTTATTGACTGAAGTGTTTGGATAGAGCCCCTTGTCATGAAGAGAACAACAAGAATGAAGAGTTCTAAGAAGCAAGACTAGAAGGCTGAGTGATGAAGATCAAAAACGGAAGCTGTAGATGGTGAACTGGGGGAATTAAGGCTAGGAAAAGTGGAGCCAAAGGCAAAGGAGTAGAAAATGACTAGGGAAGTCAGATGGTGAAAGCATCTTACTTATTATTCCCGTTTTCTTTGACTGTCACGGTAGGAGCTCTTTCTGTGAATGTACTTTCATTTACTAAAGATAATAATGCAAGATTTCTCCCTATTTTCTGTTTTCAGAAACTTGGAAGGGAAGTTTCACGTATTTTACTGCTCTCTTACTCCTTTGAGATTTCTGTTGCGTTAACATACACAATCTTTGGCTGTATTGGTTTGGTAAGTGTACGTGTAGTCTCCGGCAAGTCAAGAGATGTTGATTTCTAGCACACATTCTATAAAGAGATGATACGATGTCTTAGAACTCATGAAAATTGAATATGTGACTATTTCCTTTAACGTTTTTCCTTATTGTTTATAAAGTTACCAAAGTAATACCTGAAACTATCAAGTAAAATTAGAGTAAATTGTTGTTGTCCTCATCATACCCACACATCCAAATCCACACAAAAAAGACGCAAACACACACGCAGACCCACACATACGGTTTTCTTTTTTACTGTGTGATCCTATTCATATTGCTTTCTCACATGCATTTTTTTCTCAACTATCATAAACATCTTTCCATGATAAAACAAAACAATGCCTTTTAGTAGCATCATACTTTTCCTTAGTATCTATTTCAACATTTTTTTTGGCTGCATATTTATCTTTTTTCCAGTTTTTTAAAAATTATAAACAATGATCTTTGCATATAAGACTAGTATTTCTGTAGGTAGCTGATTTCTAGAAGTGTAGTGACAAGTTTGATAACATCCCAAAATGCTGTCAGAATCCACAGTACTACAAAAGTTTATGAGAATGACTATTTTGTCACAAGCTTAAAAAAGCTAAGTACCTACATTCATTCATATTTATGGAGGGCTTACTCTTTACTAGGCATTGTAATAGGCACTAAGAATGCAATGATTAAGGGGCACTTGGGTGGCTCAGTCAGTTAAGCTGACGTTGGCTCAAGTGGCTTGTGACTTTGAGCCCCACGTGGGGCTCTATGCTGACAGCTTGAAGCCTGGAGCCTGCTTCGGATTCTGTGTCTCCCTCTTTCTCTCTGCCCCTCCCCCACTCACACTCTGTCTCTCTCTCTCTCAAAAAATAAATAAACATTAAAAAAAAAGAATGCAGTGATTAACAAGACAACATCCCTACCATCAGAAAGCTTTCCATTTCAGTGGAAGAGAAAGACAATTAACAAATAACATACACACACACACATATATACACCCACAAACATATGTACATATATGTATATATATACACACACATACATATCTTTATATACATATTTATATTATATTAATTTATAGTACTATATATGTTAGATTAATACTATACTTTTATATATTACATATTTTATATATAATATATATTATAGTACTATATTTTTGAGTGTTTATATATAATACATATATGTATGTATACATATATATATATATATATATAATTTAAGGAAGTGGAAAACTTATGGAGTAAAAGGAAATGAGTAAAAAGACAAAGCAAAGATTATTTTTACATAGGATAGTAAGAAAAGGCCTCCATGCAGGGACTAACTGAAGTGCAGAAGTAACTGAGACTACATGGAAAAAAGAGTTTTCTGAACATAGGGGATGGGTGGGGCTTCCAGAATGGTTGAGTGAGGATATACTAATGCTCCCTGAAAATAAATGCTAAAACTGGACAAACTGTCAATAAACAATCTTTTAAAGATTCTGGAAATTTGCCAAAGTATACAAAGTATTGAGAAGCATTTACTGAAGAAAATTCACTAAATCTCACTAAGAATAGTTTAAACATTTTAGTTTGGGGCTGCTCCAATTCCTCCCAGCCTCCACTCCCAGGTTCCCTTTTGCAGAAGTTTACATAGGATTGGTTTTTATTTAGTTTTACTCTGTTAGAGTACAGAAAGTTTAATGACCAGGGGTGTTATTAAAACAGTAGTCATCTCAGTGGCCAAAAATGTAGGAAAGCCAATATAACACTCAACCTAACTGAGCTCATGATGTTTGTTCGGGTAGGAATTGACTGGCAACCAGCCAGAAACTTAACGGGGAGATCCTGAGAGCAAGAGAGCCAAAGTGGGCCTTGATAATATCCTACTTATCCTTGTTTCCTGGAACATAATAAATGTGCATGGGCTAGGCTATGCATGCATTAGGACACTGGAGAGGGTCCTAGTAAACTGCTCACCCCTGGCTGAATAAGACACCTTGCAAACACAGATTAAAAGCTGGGGCAGATTTACAAACAGCCTAAACTTTGAATACATCCCCTAAGCTACATTGATTCATTGACAAAGGCTGGAAATGTTACTGGCTCAAAATATGTATTACTTCGCTAGGGCTACCATAACAAACTATTACAGACTAGATGACTAAAACAACTAGAATTTCATTTTTCACATTTCTGGAAGCTGGAATTCCAAAATCGAGGTGTTGGCAGGGTTTTGTTTCTTCAGAGGCCTCTCTCTTTGGCTTTAAATGTCTGTCTTCTCCCTAGGTCTTCACATGGTCTTCCCTCCTCTTATAAGGACATCAGTCATTTGGAGTAAAGCCCACCTTAATGACTTTATTATAACTTTATTACTACTTTAAAGACTCTGTCTTCAAATGAAGTCACATTCTGGGGCACTAGGAGTTAGGACTTTAATATATAAACTTTAGGGAGACACAGTACAGCACATCACAAGGTGTTTAAGCACACCTCTGACCACTGATTGGCTGACCACGTATGCTGACCAAGGAAGAACCCCATTAAACGAGTCTTAAGATTAAAAACATAAATGAAAAAAGTAAGTAGATTGATATATCAGAAGCCATATACTGCAAGGGACACAGACTCCACAAAATTGATACAGGCAGGTCACAAAGGGCAGCAATAACAACCACTCTTGGGGAATCAGAATCCAGAGTAGCTACAATATATTATGTAAAACATTCACTTTTCAACAAAAAGAAAAAAAATATGACATGCAAAAAACAGGAAATACTGACACCCTTAAAAAAAAGCAGTCAATAGTTACAGTCTTAGGGAGGAGGAGAATGACAAATGATGGGCTTCACAAAGAAAGACTTTAAAGAACTAAAGAAAAACAGGTTGACTAATATGTTAATTAACATATTAATATTAAAAATGATGACTCATCAAATAAGAGTCTTAATGTCTATTACCTTGATTGTGGTCATATGGTATCATGGTGTTTGTGTATGTCTAAATTCATCTAATTGCACCTAAATTCATATAATTGCATCAAGTATGTACAGTTCTTTATATAAAGCTATTAATTTTTAATAAACAATGATATAAATGAAAGAGATACTAATTTTTAAAAAGAACCAAATGGAAATTCTGGAGTTTAGAAATACACTGTTACTGAAATGAAAAACTCACTAGAGGGACTGAAGAGCAGATCTCTGACAGAAGACAAAATCAGCAAACATGATAGAACAACATAGATCATCCAATCTGAAGAAAAGGAAATAATAAGAAAATTTAATAGAGCCCCAGAGATCTATGGGACACCATCTAGTACACCAACATATGCATAATGAGAATCCCAGAAAGTGGAGGAACAGGAAAAAATCTTGAAGAAATAATGGCCAAAATTTTCCTAAATTTGATGAAAAGTATTATTCTATATATGTAAGAAGCTTAATAATATCCACTTAGAATAATCACAAAGAGATTCACTGCTAGACACCTGAGAACCAAACTTATTTTAAAAGGAGAGAAAATCTTAAAAGCAGCAAGAGAAAAATTGATTTCATATATAATAGAACCACTATAAGATTAACAGCTGACTTCTCATCAGAAACAATGGAGGCCTGGGGCACTGGGGTGGCTCAGTCGGTTAAGCTTCTGACTTTTCAGCTCAGGTCATGATTTCACAGTTTGTGAGTTCGAGCCCCCCATGGGGCTCTGTGCTGACAGCTCAGAGCCTGAAGCCTGCTTCTGATTCTGTGTCTCCTCTCTCTGCCCCTCCCCCACTCACACTCCATCTCTCTCTCTCTCTCTCTCTCTCTCTCTGTCAAAAATAAACATTAAAAATTAAAAAAAAAAAAAAAGAAACAATGGAGGCCTGAAGGTAGTGAGATGGCATATTAAAGTTTTGGAGGAAAAAACAGTCAAGCATGAACTCTATATCCTTTAACTATCCATTCAGAAATGAAGGTGAAATAAAGACATACACAGATGAACAAAGAGAATGTGTGGCTAGGAGAACTGCCTTAGACACTATAGGAAATTCTTTGGTCTAAAAGAAGGTAATATCAGATGGAACTCAACACCTGAAGAAATAAAGAGCATCAGGTAAAGGTAATTACACAGATGACTATAAAAACAATATATCGGGGCGCCTGGGTGGCGCAGTCGGTTAAGCATCCGACTTCAGCCAGGTCACGATCTCGCGGTCCGGGAGTTCGAGCCCCGCATCAGGCTCTGGGCTGATGACTCAGAGCCTGGAGCCTGTTTCCAATTCTGTGTCTCCCTCTCTCTCTGCCCCTCCCCCATTCATGCTCTGTCTCTCTCTGTCCCAAAAATAAATAAACGTTGAAAAAAAAATTTTTAAAAACAATATAAATATATCTTTTGTGCTTCTCTTAACTGATTTAAAAGACAATTGCGTAAATTGCATTGAACTCACCCAGACAATTGAAAATAATCTTTTTTTCAAGTCATGTGATTATCAACCTTAATTCCATCTGTCACAATGACTCAGCTCTAACTTGTAGCATTAAAGCAGCCATAGGCAATATATGAATGAATGGATATGGCTTTATTCCAGTAAAACTTTCCAAAACAGCCAGTGGGCCAAATTTGGTCCATATGCCATAATTTGCCAGTCCCTGTTCTATAGATACATATTTTCTCCTTTTTTCCTGAAATTTTAAGAAATAAGTTTACAAAATCAATAATTATAACACTGTATTGTTGACTATGACATGTAGGTGTAATATGACAATAATAACACAAAGGAGGTTGGAAGGAATAGAGCTATACGAGAACAAAGTTTCTGTATTTTACTGGAATTAAATTAGCATTCATCTGAAACACTGTGGTAAATTAAGATGCACATTGGAAGTCCTAGACTAATGAGTAAGAACACTGAAAAATTATAAGAAAATAATATCAACAAAAAATGAAGATAATATATAGAAAGTATTAATAGGTAAGGGAGGAACATAAAAGACACAAGACCTGTAGAAAAGAAATAGCAAGGTATTAGACATAAATCCAACCGTTTCAATAATAAAATTAAACTAAAACTGCACTGAGCTATTAATTTCCTAACAGAATGATTACATTTCAAAATACAATTCTAACTAATGATAATGACTATGGGTAAAAGAAATCTTTCACTCCTACTTAGAATATAAAATATTACAACGACTTTGAAAACTTTGGGGGCATTATTATGGAAAGTTAAGGTGTACATACCCTATCAGTAATTTTAGTTCTTAGTATGTACCCAACAGAAATGTGTGTGGCAATGTACTAAGGTATACTCTCAGGGAAATACCAATATTAATTCATAATAGTCCCAACGTGGAAACAGTGCAAATGGGTGAGTGGTGAATAATTTGAGGAATGTTACTCTAACAAAATTCGACATAGTAATTAAAATGAACTGTACCTACCCTTAACAACATGATGACTCTCATTTATACAATGTTAAGTATGGAAAGTCAGACTCAAAGAATGCATGCTTTATGATTCCATTCGTATGATGTTTGAAACCAGGCAAAACTAAACCTGAACTGTAATGTTTATGGAGGGATGCAAGCTAGTAAAACTAGGAAGAAATGATTAATTACCTAAAAGTCAAAATGACAGTGACTTTGGGAAGGAAGGAATGGGTAGAAATTGGGAAATATCATGACAAGGTAACTTGTGGGGTGCTGGCATCTGTTCATGTTCAAGAAGAATATTTTGTTGTTGTTAAAGTCTGGAAGTCTGCCAAATCTACCAGTGTCTAGTAGGAATTAAGAGAGTGGGTTGAAGTAGAGATGGGACAGAAAGAGGACAAATGGAACTTTGACATTTTACTCTATAAACATCAGTACTGCTTATGTTTTTTTTTTAACTTTATTAGATGTATGATATTAGGAAGCATGATATGATTTACATGAGGTTAATTTTTTTTTCAGAGTCGTCATAATGAAGATAGTCTCACAGCTGTCCCAGAGGAATTTGAGAGTACTTTTTAAGAACCTTAAAAATGTGAGATTTTTCCTGGTGCTCATACCTGCTGTGGGCCCTAATGATATCTCTGTATAACAAAGCTGCTACAAAGCCCACAGGTGTTGTGCAAAAGAAAATACAAAACAAGTTGGATTTTTTCTTCTCGGTATTCAAGAAATTTCTCCGCACATATTTTTGTAGGCCCCAAGTAGAAAGCTTTTCCCTATTTAAATACGTTATTATGAGGGAAAAATTATCTTCTAGTACTCTGAACCTGTCACCTCTCCCTAAGAGAGCTTTTGTAAGAGACCATAAAAAAGATCTGTGATTGTCTCTAGAGGGCAGGCTATTAAGACTTGGTGAGTGATACTATGTAATTCTCAGGAAAACTTTAAAATACAAGTAAAGAGTACATTTCAGTATGACTTCTTCTACCAGAACTAGCTTCTACTTGAACAAAGGATGAATCCAAAGTCATCCGACTCATAGTCCCTTCATTGTTCCTCTTTGACTGTTTCTCTCATTAAAGTTCCTTCCTGCCCTGAAAGTCTCGGCTGTCTTTCTTCCCTTTCATTTCCGTTGCTTCTTATTTCTCATCATTGCTTTGATCATCTGTTCAATTGCTTTTCAAAGTGAACAGGCTGCTTTTTCATAATCAGGAGAATCTCCCAAGAATCTGTTCTGAATTCAGATTCCCCCTGTCTTCTAATAGGGAACAGCACTTCAGAAAGCCTTGCTCAGCAGAATCAATCATGCCAGTGAGTTCATGTAGCTGTCTTTTAAATGTGCTGCCGTTTTTTGTTGGTTTTCAGCCTTGTCTCTCAAAAGGTTTCATCAGTTGCTATAAAAAGATTTCATGGGTCTAAGAATTTCAGTTCAACACACATTGAGTGTCTTCCGTGTGCTAATGATTATATTAAACTCAGGAGTATCAAAGACGAATAAGGGACCTCACCACGAAGAGTTTTTTGTTTTTTTGTTTTAGGGGAAGAAACAAACCGGTAACAAATCAAGACTATGCAGTGTGATATATGTATATAAACAGAAGTATGAAACAAATGAAGTGGCACAGAAGAGACAATGATCCTTCTGTTGGGATATAAGAGGAAATAAAGCTTTATGAAGGATATGGCCTCTGAGCAGGGGGGTTAATTGTAGTTGATGAAGCAGATTGGAAGGTGGGGAGACATTTCAAATGAGAGTAGCTAGTGCAAAAACCAAAATGTGAAAACGATCATAGTATATTCTAATAACTAAAATATAATTAAAACACAATGACAAGAAGGAGCAGTTCGAGTGAAAGTTGGAGAGGGAAGAAAAGGCCAGATACTAAGTCAAATCATCAAAGATTGATGGCTGTATTGTATTGAAGTGTATCTTGAAGATAGTGGGAAGCCATTGAAGAGTTTTTAAGTAGGGAATGACAGGCTTGGATTTATTTTTGAGGAAAAAGTATTGAATAGGGAGAAATGCATTAGAAAGATTAAATTTGATAAGAACGGCTAGAGTGTGGGAGGGAGTAATGGATAACTATTGCAATGATTCAGAAAACTAATGAAAAAGAGGGTAAGTCTTAGCTATAATGACTGATTAAACATAGGTGATGAAGGAAAAAAAGAATCTAAAACAACCCCCCCCCCCCCCGCCAGTTTCTGGATTGAGTGATACAAAATGTAAAAGACACAGTAGGCTTCAATAATATGATAAATTCTATTTTTGGATAAATTGAATTTAAGATAACTATGAGACATTAAAGTAGAGAGATCTATTAGGCAGTTGAAAATACATACCTAGGAGCTGAATGAAAGCTCACTATAGAGATTGATTTTGGTAGTAGCTAAAAATATGAAAATGAGAGTTTCCATTTTCAGCAATCAAGGACTAGGTTCTTGCAGCCCAAACTTCCTACAAAGAACGCAACAAAGGCAAGCCACAATTTTTACACACCATCTGTTCGAAGATAACCTGAGATCTAGGATTTAGGGAGATTGGATTTAAGGAGCTAAGATTCCAGAGTTGAAAACAAGGCACAATATAAGCTTTTGGCATAGCTTTTCTGCCAGATGCATTTTCTGAATCACAAACAGCAGATGAGAGGTTAAGAAGCTGAGAGGAGTTCCCAGTGTTCTTTTGGGTTGTGGAGACAAGTACTTGGAGCTCAGGCTCACTGAAAAGTGAGAAACTCATAAACATCCAGAATTCTCTGTCGTGTTCCCTACAAGGGTTATATCCTAACAGTGAAAGTGAGCAAAGGCGGGCCATCCCTCTCACAGACCGATGCTGAGACCCAACCAGCTCAGTTACAGATTGTACTAAAGCGAGCTTCTCTAAATCTAACACTCTACCAAAGCAAAAATTTCAAGAGGAAAATAGCATTATCCTGAGCATCAAGTTATCACTAAGGTTTTGCATACACAATGGGGGTTCAATCAAAGCCAGAATTTAAAGGGGCATCTGGGTGGCTCAGTTGGTTCAGCGTCCGACTTCAGCTCAGGTCATGATCTCACAGTCCGTGAGTTCAAGCCCCATGTTGGGCTCTGTGCTGACAGCTCACAGCCTGGAGTCTGCTTCAGATTCTGTGTCTCCCTCACTCTCTGCCCCTCCCCTGCTCATGCTCTATCTCTCTCTCTCTCTCTTTCTCAAAAATAAACATTAAAAAAAATTTTTTTTAAACAATTTAAAAAATTAACTGAAATCCAAGAGAAACCACAGGCCCACAATAGATCCAAATAACAGAATTATAAAATCTTAAGTAAGATTTCAGCAGAAATTAAAATTATAAAAATGAAATAGAAATGAGAAATGACATAACAAATTAAGATCTAAATATATGAACGTAACAGCTATTAAACATAACTGATAAGGAGGGGCACCTGGAAGTCGGTTAAGCGTCTGACTTCAGCTCAGGTCATGATCTTGCAGTTCGTGAGTCCAAGCCCCACGTCGGGCTCTGTGCTGATAGAGCCTGGAGGCTGCTTTGGATTCTGTGTCTCCCTCTCTGTCTCCCCCACTACCCCCCCCCCCCACCCAGCTAGCAATCTCTCAAAAATAAATAAACATTAAAAAAAATTTTTTTTAAACATAGCTGATAAGGAAATCAGTGAGATAAAAGAAAAAGTAGAAGGAAAAATCAGACTAAAGCATTGATAAAATGATCGAAAATGCAATGTGGGGAGTGGGAAGAGTAAGAGACCTATGACACTGATGAAAAATTCTAATACCATGTATTTAGAATTTCAGGAGAATAGAGATAAAAGCAAATAAGTCATGGTCCATGGGTTCAAGCCTCACATCGGGCTCTGTGCTGATAGCTCAGAGCCTGGAGCCTGCTTCAGATTCTGTGTCTCCCTCCCTCTTTGCCAGTCCCCCACTCATGCTCTGTCTCTCTCTCTCTCTCTCTCTGAAAAATAAACATTAAAAAATTAATAATGTAAAAAATATCAAATCATAGGTTCAAGAAGGGTTATAATCCTAAACTTAGTAAATACAAAGAAACGTACATCTAAGAACACATCATAGTAAAACTGCATAAAAACAGCCACAGAGAGAACAGTCTTTTTTTTAAACATAATTTATTGTCAAACTGGTTTCCATACAACACCCAGTGCTCCTCACAAGTGCCCTCCTCCATGCCTATCACCCACCTTCCCCCCTCCCCCATACCGCATCAATGCTTAGTTTGTTCTCAGTCCTTAAGATAAGGTCTCTTATGGTTTGCATCCCCCCCTCTCTGTAACTATTTTTTCCCCTTCCCCTCCTTCATGGTCTTGTGTTAAGTTTCTCAAGATCCACATATGAGTGAAAACATATGGTATCTGTCTTTCTCTGCCTGACTTATTTCACTTAGCATAACACTCTCCAGTTCCATCCACGTTGCAGCAAATGGCCATACTTCATTCTTTCTCATTGCCAAGTAGTATTCCATTGTATATATAAACCACATCTTCTTTATCCATTCATCAGTTGATGGACATTTAGGCTCTTTCCATAATTTGGCTATTGTTGAGAGCGCTGTTAAACATTGGGGTATATGTGCCCTTATGCATCAGCACTCCTGTATCCCGTGGGTAGATTCCTAGCAATGCTATTGCTGGGTCATAGGGTGGATCTATTTTTAATTTTTTTGAGGAACCTCCCCACTGTTTTCCAGAGCAGCTGCACCAGTTTGCATTCCCACCAACAGTGCAAGAGGGTTCCCGTTTCTCCACATCCTCACCAGCATCTATAGTCTCCTGATTTGTTCATTTTAGCCACTCTGACAGGCGGGTATCTTAGTGTGGTTTTGATCTGTATTTCCCTGATGCTGAGTGATGTTGAGCTTCTTTCCATGTGTCTGTTGGCCATCTGGATGTCTTCTTTGGAAAAGTATCTATTCATGTCTTCTGCCCATTTCTTCACTGGATTATTTGTTTTTTTTGGGTGTGGAGTTTGGTGAGTTCTTTATAGATTTTAGATACGAGCCCTATATCCGATATGATATTTGCAAATATCTTTTCCCGTTCCACTCTTACACCAAACTCAAAATGGATGAAGGACCTGAAATAGGTGAGACAGGAAACCATCAAAACCCTAGAGGAGAAAGCAGGAAAAAACCTCTTTGACCTCAGCCACAGCAATTTCTTACTCGACACATCTCCAAAGGCAACGCAATATAAAGCAAAAATGAACTATTGGGACCTCATCAAGACAAAAAGCTTCTGTACTGCACAGAGAGAGCAGTCTTAAACAAGGCTAAAAGACATTTTACCTTTAAAGAACAGCAACAAAAGAGAATAGTAACCGATTTGTTAACAAATGCCAAAAGTCATCAGCATTGATTTGGAAATTCAGTAAGTGTTCTTAAGACAAAAGGGAAAGGCTCCCACATGGAAACTTAAAGAAGTAGGAAGGGAAAAAGTAAATATGAAATAGCATAAATATCTGAGTAAAGATTAATGAACGTGACCATATAAATAATTTCTAGGCATACTAAAATATATTTAAAAGAGAACGTAAATAGCACAATACAGGTGATGAATGAGTTAATATGTTCTAGGGTCTTTGCCTTGTCTGGAAAACAGTAAAGAACTGATTTATAACAGTCCTTAATAAGTTGAGGGAGAGTGGATATTGTAATCACTTAAAGAATAATAAGGGGCGCCTGGGTGGCTCAGTCGGTTAAGTGTCCGACTTCAGCTCAGGTCATGATCTCACAGTCCATGAGTTCGAGCCCCGCATCAGGCTCTGTGCTGACCGCTCAGAGCCTGGAGCCTGCTTCAGATTCTGTGTCTCTCTCTCTGCCCCTCCCCGGCTCATGCTCTGTCTCTCTCTGTCTCAAAAATAAATAAAAACATTAAAAAAAAAGAATAATAAAAGACTGTATAGCAACCTAATAGTTTATAAAACAAATAAAAATGTGAGAAATCCAAAAGAAGGCAAGAAAGGAAAGAAATAGAACAAAGGAAGACAAACCAGTATTAGGGTATATATTAAAGCAAAAAAATTCTTAGGATGAAAAGGAAATTTCATCAAAAGTGTCAATCCATCAGGAAGACATAATTCTACATTTGTATGTGAATAATGACACATCATTAAAATACATAAAGCAAATGTTGAACTAAAATAATGAATGGACCATCTATGATTATACTGGGAAAATTTTCATAACTTTTCTCAATAATTGATGGAACAAGCAGACAAAAAATCAGAGTATAGGACTGAATAAAACATGATAGTATCCACCCACCTGGATGGCAAAAACATATTTAAAAAGAATGATAGAATCAACTCTTTCGGACCATGTAGAGAACCTGTAACTTATATACCCAACTTTTAGAAACACATAAATTGTTACAACCACTTGTGATAACAGTTTAAGAATATCTAATACTAGAAACTCCATTCCTAGGTTTATAGCCTGAAAATTAGTACATATGTTCAACAAAAGACAAGAGATTCATAGAATAGTCATAGAATCAGAATTCCAAAGCCCAACTGAAAAAAATCTAAAATTCCAAATCCAAATACTCATCAATAATAGAATCGATTAATATTGAACAAAAATACCAAGCACCAAGTATTATATACTTCAGGATTCAATTTGCTTAAAGATCAAAGCAAGTAAAAGACCTTTTGGAAGTCAGTATAGTAACTTTGCAGAGGAAAGAACGGATATTAAACATCACACTTCTAACTAAGCCACAGGTCAAACAAGAAGTCTCTAGGGGAATTTAAAAAAATCATTGCATTTTTACATTAACAATGAACTAACTGAAAGAGAAATGAGAATTCCATTCACAATAGCATTAAAAACAAAATACTTAGGAATAAATTTAACCAAGGTGCTGAAAGATTTGTACACTGAAAACATTAATATTGAAGAAGACACAAATAAATGAAAAGATACCCTGTGTTCTTGGAAGAGAAGAATTAATAGTGTTTATAAATATCCATACTATTGGGGTGCCTGGGTGGCTCAGTCCATTGAACGTCAGACTCTTGATTTTAGCTCAGGTCATGATCCCAAGGTCGTGGAATCAAGCCCCTGTCTTGAGCTCTGTGCTGAGCGTGGAGCCTGCTTAAGATTCTCTCTCTCCCTCGGCCCGTCTCCCCGGTTTGTGCATGCTCTCTCTCAAATAAAACTGAAAATATATTTTTTTCCATACTACCTAAAGAGATCTACAGATTCAATGCAATCCATAAAAATTCCAATGGTATTTTTCTAAGAAATAGAAAAAACTATCCTAAAATTCATATGGAATCACAAAAGACCACAAATAGCTAAAGCCATCTTGAGAAAGAAAAACAAAGTGAAGGCATCACACTTCCTGATTATAAGTTAATTTAAATTATACTTGTATCCCCTACTTTTCAAAAATCCATGTTTTGTCAGTTTGCTTTTATAAGCGATCTACATTAGTGCCTGTTTTCACTAACAAAGAAATCCAAAGGTTTTAGTTTGGTTTATACTTTAACAAAAAAGGACAAAAAGTGAAAATAATGTTTAGCATTTGTTTTGCAGTGAGCCATTATAGAGACATTGTGCATCCTGAGTAGCAACAGAAGTTCTGCCATGTTCCTTCCCCAGAGAACTATACTTAGCATCTCAGCATCAAGCCACCGTCCCTTTGAATTGTGTCTGTGAGCATCTGTGCTTTATCTTGATTTATTTTGTGTATCCATTAGCAAGATGTATCCTAAGTGTTGTCAGAAAAGCCTAAGAGGTTATTTTGGGGGTCTGGAACATTCAAAATGTCTTCCATATGAGTGAGTGGTAACTGTTTTTTTGATTTATGCCATTTTGGCTTAGGAATTAAAATAGTGTGGTACCAGCATTAAGATAGACATAGACCGATGGAATAGAATAGACCGACGGAAATAAATCCTCACATATTCAGCCAATTGATTTTTGACAAGGTTGCCAAGACCATCCAATGGGGAAAGGACAGGATTTCTTTAACAAATGGTACTGGGAAAACTGGATATTCACATGCAAAATAATGAAGTTGGACCCTTATATACAAAAATTAACTCAAGGTAGAATAAGACTTAAGCTTAAGAGCTAAACCTATAAAATTCTTAGGAAAAAATATTGTGGAAAATTTTCATGACAGATTTTTCAACAATTTTATGGGTATGACACCAAAAGCACAGACAACAGAAGAAAAAATAGATAAATTGAACTACATCAAAATTAAAATCTTATTGTGCATCAAAGGACACTACCAAAAAGTGGGGGAAAAAAACAACTTACAGAATGGGAGAAAATATTTGCTAATCATATATATGACAAGAGATTACTATTCAGGATATATAAAAATTCCTATGACTCAACAACAAAACATTCAAAAATGGGCAACGGATTAAAAAAAAACTCCTCCCAAAAAGGTACAGATGGCCAATAAGCATATGCAAATATGTTTAACATCACCAGCCATTAGTAAAATACAAATCAAAACTACAGTGATATACTGCTTCACACACACTAGAATGGCTATTATTTAAAATAAAATAACAAATGTTGGTGAGTATGTAGAGAGTTGGAACACTTGTGCTGTGCTGGTGGGAATATAAAATGTAGTCTCTGGAAAGCAGTGGAATTAAACAAAAAAAATTAAACATAGCATTACCATACATTCCAGCAACACCACTTTTAGGTGTATATCCCAAGAAATTGAAAGCAGGGACTCAAACAGATACATACAAACTAATGTTCAAAGCAACATGATTCGCAGTAGGCAAAACATGGAAACAACCTAAATATTCATCAACAGATGAATGGGTAAACAACATGTGGTCTGTACATCCAATGAAGTAACAATTTAGTTTTACAAAGGAGTGAAATTCTGATGCATGCTACAGCATGAACGAACCTTGAGAACATTGTGCATAGTTAAGTATTTAGACATAGAGGGGTAAATATTGTATGATTCCAATTGTAAGAGGTACCTAGAATAGTCAAAATCATAAAGGCAGAAAGCAGAATAGATGTTACCAGGCACTAGGAAAGAAGAGGGGAAGTTATATTTTAATGGATATGGAATTTATGTTGGGTATGATGAAAAAGTTTTGGCTACAGGTAATGGTGATGGGTATATAGCATTGGGAACATATTTAATGTCACTGAATTGTACACTTACAAATGCTTTAAATGATAAATGTTACATATATTGTACCACAATTTTTAAAAAAGATAATACAATAAGCTTTTAGATTTTAATATAGGTGAATATCTTCATGATCTTGAGGCAAGATTGTGGTCCACTCTATATGTGCAAATGTCATGTCCCATTGAGAAACCCAGGCCCAGCAATCCAAATGTCCACAAGAAACCAGGTATAAAGCTTTATAAAGTAGTAGCCAGATGATATCTTAGAGATCCCAAGCCTTCTATAAAGGCCCTTAAAATCAGAATTAAGAAACCAAATCACAGAATTAGTCAAACAAACAAAACCCCTTAAAGTTCGTAAGCTAAATTGGTAAGTTTAGTTCAAGGATCTTTCTAATTGTAGTTTCTGAAGAGATTGAAAATAGAAGGGACCCTAGGGAAGAATATCATTTAAGACCAAAACATAAGGCCATGGAAGGGAGTCCACAGGAGCCCAAAGAGAACAAGGAGCAAATCAAATGTGGGAAAGTAAAGAAAGACATTGACAAGTGGTACAAACAAACAAAAATACAGTTCTTTTAACCATAATAGCTTAAAATAACAATTATGTATTTCTAGCCCCTACAATTAACACTTAAACATAATTTCTAGTACTTCTAAGCCACATTTGTATTATTTTGACTAAAAAATTAAATATTCCTGGGACGCCTGGGTGGCTCAGTTGGTTGGGAGTGGGACTCTTGATTTCAGCTCAGGTCAGGATCCCAGGGTCCTGGGATCAAGCCCCACATCAGGCTCCAGGCTGAGTGTGGAGCCTGTTGGATACTCTCCTTCCCTCTGCCCTTCCCCTGTGCTAGCATGTGTGATCTCCTCAAAAAATAGAAGTATAAGTAAAATAATAAATAAATAAATAAATAAATAAATAAATAAATAAATAAATAAAGTTATAAATGGCACCTGGCCTCAAGGAGTTGGCGCTCAAGTTAGGATTCCAATATATTAGCCGTTGGGAGCTGATGACAACAAATTTGAAGCTTGTATTGCACGATTTCATACATGTGGGAGGTACACAGAACATAGATTATTTCAGGGTGCAGAAAAACAATCTAAGGAACAGGGAAGATAAATAGTTTGCCGCAAGCATTCATGTATCTAATCGGAGAGTTAAGGACCAAGGCCCAGGTTTACGGACCAGTACTGTTTCCTCTACACTGCGTCGAGATTAAAGGTGGAAAGACTTTCGCTGACCCCGACCTAGCAGAAAAGGGGAGATGAGGACATCTGTTTGATGGGGAGGTCTCTGTGGAGGCGGCCAGGGAATCAGGGAAAGGCCCAGATCCGTGGTCAGAGCACCAGGCAGGAAGAGCTTGGCCTGAGTCAGCTCTCATCTCACGCCCTGACAGTGTCCTGGGAGCCTGCGCTCAGCAGAACTTGGAGGCCCCCGCCGTGCAGGGGTCCGCGCGGGGCCCCTCGCGCTGCGCCCACAAGCCACGCTCTTGGCTCCAACCGCAGCGTTAGGGCCCCGCGAGGGGAAGTGAGGGGCGCCGCTGAAGAAGTGGCGCTCACTGGGCAAGTGCCGCCCCCGAGACTCCCGGAGCTGGACGGCACCGAACTAAGGGCACCACCTGTGAGATCGAGCCCCTCTAGCCCTGCAATCAAGTGACCGCAGGGATCCATGGTCCGTGCGCACCACTCTGAGGGCAGGTGTTCCCAGTGCTGGCTCTTGTTCAGGTTTCAGTTCTGTGCCAATTCTCTTATTTGCTCCCCCTCCCCCAACACAATCCTACAGGATTGTTTTTTTGTTTTTGTTTTTGTTGTTTTTTGTTGGGGGGGGCGGGTTGCTGCTGAGGAAACAGCCTTTGAAAGAATAAGTGATATGGGCAAGACCACGTAGTAACTGGTAAGGACAAAATTTGAACTTCAGTTTGACTCTTTCCACTATGCCTTTCTACCTTTTCTCAGTTGCAAGCGCTGACAGGCCATGTCAGGGGCAACTCAAAGCCATAAGATTTCCTGGTTTGTGTAAATGGAAGGGAAAGTTTGTAAGCGAGGAATCTGAAGACCCGTCCTAGACTTAAGGTATGGTTATAGATAAGAGGCTGGGGAAAAACAGAAGAGCCATCAGCCATTGGAGATTCTGGAGGGCAGGTTCTCAAAGCCGTGTGAGAAAAGTTAGAAGACAAGGCCATTAAAAAAATAAAAAGACTTTCACTGCAAGAAACAGAAACGCTCTGTTACTAGCTTTAGCACAACGAAGATATATTTATCATAATATGAGAATAGCTATGTTTACATAATCTAAGGGCAAGAAGTCAACCAGTTTTCCGGAAGGGGAAGATTGAAAGCCATCAGAAACTCAGGAAATTCTGTTCCTTGTCCGTCTCTTCATTTCTCTGGGTGTCCTTTCCATTCACCTCCCTCCCAAAACTCACCTTCTCTCCCACTTTGTCCCTTACGGTGGGGCGTGACAAATCACATCTCCCAAGGTCTATCTTCTCATCAGGAGACCAGCCCAAACAATCCAGGAAAGAGTATACTTATACTATGGACCCAGTTCAAGTTAGATGCTCACCTTTGGCCCAATCAGCTAGGATCAAGGAAAAATCCTCATGGGTGTTAAATATGCAGTCTAGGGGGGACTGATAGGAGTTATATAGAAATCTCAAAGGTTATCCACAATTGAATGGTAGCTGTCTGTTATTTTTAATTGTCTTATCTATTGAACACCTCCCCTGCATTTTTGTAGATCCCTAACTCGTGAAGCTCACCTTTCCAAAGTAGAATATATGACATTTTATTTTTCAACTTCCCTTGCAGCCAATATAGGCACATGGATAGATTCTGCGGGTACCCCTGCACCAGGTTCTAATTTGGAGAGAAATAGCGTGGAGTGAGGGAACAAAGCTCAGCAAACAAAAGTCCAATCTCCCTGACATCATGAGGGTGGGGATATGGGTAATTGCTAGAGGGATCGATGGATCAGGGAAGCCACCGCACAACAATTTGCTACAGTCCAGTTTAAGGTTGGAAAATGAGTAAGACTATTTGAGAAACAATTATTGGATTTTTTTTTCAAGATTGCAATCTTGATGGTTTGAGGAAAAACGTTCTCTCAGGGGACTACAAAACAGTGAAAAATTGGCAACTCTAGGGGTAGATGTTCCTCTTAATTTTAACCCAAGAAAATAATTAAAATTAACTTGTCCTTAAATTTTTCTGCAGAAAAGAAACACATTTCATCCCCCCATTTCTCTATTGTATCTTAGTGAAAAATGCCAAGACGTCGTCTGTGGATAAGAGAAGAAACAAGGTTGTTGGGGGTAAGAGCAAAATGCTTCTTGAACAACTAAATGACTGTAGTGTCGCAATTTCTAAATGCAAAACTGAGGAGACTTTAACCACCTCTATTGTGAACTTTCCAAACGGAAGAGGGTTAATGGTTACATCATGCCTGCATTTTCCACATGCAAGCCGATCATCTAAACTGTACATCAGGCTAAAGCTACATAACTTTAAATACTACATTTAAATAATTCCAAACCATTACAACTTAGTCACACTCCAAGAAAAATATACTCTGAGTTATGGGTAGAAAATCCCTTTTGGGCATCTAGAAATTATTTCATGTTAAGCTAATGATAACACGGCCCCAAATGAGACGGTCAGATTGTAGAAACTGTATTCAGGAGAAGCTGCCGACATAAAGCTTTGTGGCCAGTGATCATAGTGGTGATATGTTCTTGACTTCATCCCCAGGACATGCCACTGTTTTCCCAATCAGCTCCCAGCAAGTGTAGCAAGCTATCCTTTTGCATGATCTCCCCATTTTGCTGGGTGATCGAGTCAGATTAGGAATCAAACCAACAGGATTAAAGCTTGGTCCAGGAATATTCCCAACATCTCAAGTGTATTATTGCCTTATTTAAGATCTACCTCATCTTCTGACAGAATTGGACGAGGACTCTACGTTAAAGCACGCAATGAACCCAAAATTTCCTCTCCTCTTTCCCAATAATATGATATTAAAGGTTTTTATTTCTGACCTTCTTGCCCACTTATCTGGGCAAGGATATTGAGAAGGAATAGTTAAAGTGTGTCTGAGAATAAATAGGACGGTTGCTGGCTACATTACTGCCCTTCTAATGAGATCTACCATTACCCAAGAGTTCAGGTCTCATTTCATTTAATAAAACATTCTAGGGGCGCCTGGGTGGCGCAGTCGGTTAAGCGTCCGACTTCAACCAGGTCACGATCTCACGGTCTGTGAGTTCGAGCCCCGCGTCGGGCTCTGGGCTGATGGCTCAGAGCCTGGAGCCTGTTTCCGATTCTGTGTCTCCCTCTCTCTCTGCCCCTCACCCGTTCATGCTCTGTCTCTCTCTGTCCCAAAAATAAATAAACGTTGGGAAAAAAAATTTTAATAAAACATTCTAGCCTCCAGTTCCAGTTTCCAGCGTCCAGGACAAGATGGAATAGACACACTTCTCCCTATTCCTATCACTAATTACAGCTAAAACTTTTGACAGATATAAGAAGACTCCTAGCAGTAACAAGGCCATACCCCCATGTCCTTGCCAACACAATACACACGAAGATTTGCTGAAACAGAAGATTTAAACTGTACTAAAATACAGAAGCATAAAATTTACCATCAAACCCATTTTTAAATGTACAGTGCAGGGACGTTAAGTACATCCACACTGTTGGGCAACCATCACCACTGACAGTTTCTCCACAGAACTCTTTTCATCTTGCAAAATTAAAACTCTGTACCTATTAAACAATAATTCCCCCACTCCCTCTCCCTGCCCACGGCCCTTAGCGATAACAATTTTACTTTCTGTCTCTATGAATTTGACTGCTGTAATACCTCAGATACTTGGAATCATGTAGCACGTGTTCTTTTGTGATGAGATTCTTTCACTCAGCATAATGGGTCCCAGGTTCATCCATGATGTAGTTGATGTGGAATCTCCTTTGTTTTCAAGGCTGAATAATACTCCGTTGTATGCATAACTACACTTTGTTTATCCATTCATCCGCCAATAGACACGTGGGTTGCTTCTACCTTTTGACTATTGTGAATAATGCAGCTAAGAACATAGCTGTAAAGTAGCTCTTCAAGTCCCTGCTCTCAACTCTTTTATATATATACCTAGGAATGGAAATGCTGGGTCATAGAGTAGTTCTATGTTTAACCTTTGAGAAACTGCCAAACTCTTTCCCTAGCAGCAGTAACATTTTACATCCCACCAACAGTACACAAAGGGTCCAATTTCTCCACATGGTCTTCAACATTTGTATTCTTTTTTGATGATAGCCATCCTAATAGGTATAAAGTGGTGTGGCTTTGTAGTTTTGATTAACAATTCCCTAACGGTTAGTTAGGCTGCTGAGCACCTTTTCATGTGCTTATTGGCCATTTCCATATCTCTAGAGAAAGGTCAAGTCCTTTGCCCATTTCTTAGTTGGATTGTCTATTTTTGTTACTGTTGTTGAGTGGTAGGAGTTATTTATATATTCTGGATATTTACTCCTTCCCAGATATATGATTCACAAATCTGTCTACCATTTTTTGAGTTGCCTTTTCACTCTGTTGATTGTGTTCTTTGGTGCACAGAAGTTTTAAATTTTGACATAATTCAATCTATTTTTCCAAAAATTATTGCCAAATCCAGTGTCATGAAGCTTGTCTCCTATATTTTCTACTAAGTTTTTGTTGTGTCATCCCAGCCTATTGATAGTGATTTGGGGGGGATAAGAAACATGTTTTGGCCTAAGGCACATATTATACCAAGGTCTAGTTCCTCATTCTGATATTATACTATAAATTACATAAGATGTAACCACTGGGAGAATCCAGGTTCAGGGTGCACAGGACCTGTACTATTTTTGCAAATTACTGTGAATTTATAATCATTTAAAAATAAAAAGGGGTTTTTTTCTTATTATTTAAATTCAAGGTAGTTAACATGTAGTGTAGTACTGATTTCAGGAGTAGAATTCAGTGATTCATCACTTAAATATAATGCTCAGTTCTCATCCCAACAAGTGCCCTCCTTAATGCCCATCACCCATTTAGCCCATCCCTCCACCCATCTCCCCACTAGCAACCCTCAGTTTGTTCTCTGTATTTAAGAGTCTCTTACGATCTGCCTCCCTCTCTATTTTTACCTTATTTTTTCTTCCCTTCCCTTATGTTCACCTGTTGTGTTTCTTACATTTCACATATGAGTGAAATCACATGACACTTGTCTTTCTCTGACTGACTTATTTTACTTAGCATAATACACTCTAGTTCCATCCACATTGTTGCAATGGCAAGATTTCATTCTTTTTGATCGATGAGTAGAATTCCATTGTATCTATATACCACATCTTCTTTATCCATTCGTCAGTTGATGGTCATTTGGGCTCTTTCCATAGTTGGGCTATTATTGATAGTGCTGCTATAAAATTGGGGCACATGTGCCCCTTCAAACAGGCATATTTGTATCCTTTTGCATAAATACCTAGTAGTGCAATTGCCTGGTCATAGGGCAGTTCTAATTTTAATTTTTTGAGGAGCTTCCATGATGTAATCCCTATTAAAATAACACCATTTTTTCACAGAACTAAAACAAATGATTCTAAAATGTGTATGGAACCAGAAAAGACCCTGAATAGCCAAAGCAATGTTGAAAAAGAAAATCAAAGCTGGAGGCATCACAATTCCAGACTTTAAGTTGTATTACTAAGCTGTAGCCATCAAGACAGCATGGTACAGGTACAAAAACAGACACATAGATCAATGGAATAGAATAGAGAACCCAGAAATGGAGCCACAAATGTATGGCCAACTTATCTTTGACAAAGCAGGAAAAAATATCCAGTGGAAAAGAGACAGTCTTTTTAGCAAATGTTGTTGAGAAAACTGAACAGTGACATACAGAAGAATGAAACAGGATGACTTTATTAACCATACACAAAAATAAATTCAAAATAGATGAAAGACAGAAAACCATCAAAATCCTAGAGGAGAAAACAGGCAGCAACCTCTTTTACCTCAGCAGCAGCAACTTCTTAATAGACATGTCTCTAGAGGCAAGGGAAACAAAAGCAAAAATGAACTATTAGAACCTCATCAAGATAAAACTCTTCTGCACAGCGAAGGAAACAACAAAACTAAAAGGCAACCAACGGAATGGGAGAAGATATTTGCAAATGACATATCAGATAAAGGGATAGTATCCAAAATCTATAAAAAAGTGTATCAAACTCAAGGCACAAAAATAAGTTTTTAAAGATCCTATATCCTTCACTAAACTCAGACTTCAGACAAATTTATTGTATCCTATGAAACTACACCACTGCCATGTGGGAAAAGCCCTATCTACCCCAAAGACCCCTTGCTTCCTTCCCCTGCCACAACCTGTCAGAAGTGCCACATGATGCATGGTATTGTGTTGCATGGATGGCAAAGTATTCTCCAAATGAGAGAGATATCCCCACCAACTAGCCACTTTTTGGCTCTCCTTATAATCATATATCAGAACAGAAGCCTGTTGCAAATTTCAAGTTAGTTATCCTGTTTATGAGGATCTCTCATAAACAAAGTGAGGAAAAAAAGATGTCAGTGTCCCCAGGCACTGTAGAAACACGAGTAAAGCAAGAGGTACTAGGATCTGAACTCCGATATAACTCCTTCAGATTTTTCAGGCTTAACTCCTGTGTTTCAGTGGTAGGGAGGTGCAAGGAGGGGTCGTTGATTCAGCTGTGGCAGAAGGAGGCACACCTGAGAAACATCTATCTGAAAACCAGTGGAAAGTCCCTACAGAGAGTTGTGGCTCTACATGGCAAGCTTAAAAATTTCCTCCTCCTTTGACTTGGAAACGATCGTAGCTGGTCTGGCTTTAGTAGGCAGAAATCCTCCTCAATCTCCACACCTGATAATGTTTCCTAGGAAGAGTTATAAGAAACCAGAAATCCCTTGGGGCACCCGGGGGCTCAGTAGGTTGAGCATCCGACTTCAGCTCAGGCCATGATCTCATGGTTCGTGAGTTCAAGCCCCACGTTGGGCTCTGTGCTGACAGCTCAGAGACTGAAGCCTGCTTCAAATTCTGTGTCTCTCCTCTTAAAAACTGAGAACAAACTGAGGGTTGATGGGGGGTTAAGGGAGGGGAGGGTGGGTGATGGGTATTGAGGAGGGCACCTTTTGGGATGAGCACTGGGTGTTGTATGGAAACCAATTTGACAATACACTTCATATATTGAAAAAAAAAAAACAAATTCTGTGTCTCCCTCTCTCTCTGCCCCTCGCTTGTACTCTCTCTATCCCTCTCTCTCTCTAAAATAAATAAGCATTAAAAAAAAAGAAACAAAAAATCCCAAGGATTCACTATCTCTTTTTTTGACTCCTGTTTATAAAGGACAGAGGACTCTACTCTATGTCCAGATGGGCATGGGGGTGGTAAAAGAAAATCTCAATTTTAGGAGGATGAGAGAAGGACAAGTAAGGTCAGAAATGCCAAGTCTGGGAGCTGTATCTGCAGGTGTAGATTGTTGGCCACATAGGCACTGATGAACATTGAGGGAGATCAATTCTTTCAGGGCTCCAAGAATCATGCCATATGATCTCTTAGCTAACCAAGTAGATAAACAAGCTCCTAGTACAATTTTATTGGGCATGTGATTAGTCATTGTATCTGAAAACTGCTCTGAAATAATAACCTAGCCTCCTCATTTAAATTAAATGTTGAGAATCCTAAAATTCTGTTAGGTAGTCGCCTTTTTCTCCATCTTGACATTTTCTTGATGTTTGTTCCTTTCAAAGATTGAACTAGAATAGTAGTAATTAATTAATGGCATTCTTTCCTCCCAGGCCATACAAATAATGACTGGTCTGATTGTTCACTTCGTGGGACAGCTCTGGACGTATTTGTTTACCACACAAGTTATTGCATTTGGAAAAGCGTACCTTCCTCTTGTAGTAATAACAAGATACGCATATTGGTCATCTGTGTGTGTAAGTGAACAATCTATTCCTTCATTGTTATTCATTTATTCATCACATTTAGTCACTGTTTCCGAACCAAGCAGTGTGTCAGAGATAGAACACAAAAAAAAATTCACAATCTCTATTCTCAATGAATGCACTCTTATATCTAGTTGAAAAGGAATCTATCAATAGGAAAAGAACCTAGATCCTTACCAGTAACATTCCTTCATAATAAGAGTACGTCTTTGTTAACAGGATACTTTTTACATGCTCTTTGGATAATGGGAACAATAGTAATGGTAAGGTGCCTAAGGCGCATTTTTGTAAAATAGAAAATGGTTGGTGACTATTTCGCTACCCATAGGCCATTTATTTTGCCAGTGGAGGAAGCAATATGAGCGAGCACAATTGCTAAGGAAATAGTGGGACATACAGAATTTACATAGGGAAAGAAAACTGAAGTCTTTTTGTTCTGTTGATCTGAGAAGAATTTGGTGGAATTGAAAAGAAATCTCTAAAGAAAAATTCACTATGTCTGCGAGTATGGTGGATAATGCCACGTTGTCCCCACAAAATCCTGAGTGAAAATCTTAATAATGATAATAATAACCATAATATTAAGAAGAAGAAGAAGGAGAGAAGGAGAAGAAATTTGAAATTTGGTCATTCAACCAGTACTTATAGAGTACCTACTATATGTCGGGTCCTGTTCTTGGTGCCCGAAATGCGTCAGCAAACAAAACAGATCCTAGACTTTAGGGAGCTTTATTCTAGCAGGGGTAGTATGTTACAAGGGCTATGGAAGTCAAAAAGAAAAAGTAGAGTAAGGGGGAATGAAGATTCTGGGGAAGTAGTGAAAGGATATAGGTTATTGTTTTAAATTGAATGGTCAAAGTAGTTCTCATTGAAAAAGTTACTATTAGTAACCTATTGTTATATAACAAACCATGACAAAACCGAGTGGCATACAAACAAAAGTACAGTTGACCCTTGAGTGATGTGGAGGTTAGGGACACTGACCCCTGTACAGTTGAAAATCTGTGTATGTTAATCAACATAGTACCAGAAGTCCTGGCCACAGCAATTATACAAGAGAAAGAAATAAAAGGCATCCATATCCATATGGGTAAATAAGTAGTTAAACTGTCACTATTTGCAGGTGACATGATACTATATATAGAAAATTTTAAAGACTCCACTAATAAGTCAATTCAGTATACTTGCAGGATACAATATTAATACCCAGAAATCAATAGCATTTCTATATACTAATAACAAAGCAGCAGAACGAGAAATTAAGAAAACAACACCATTTACAATTACACCAAAAAAAAAAAAAAAAAAAATTAGGAACAAACTTAACCAAAGAGGTGAAAGACCTGTACTCTGAAAACTATAAAACATTGATGAAAGAGGAGCACCTGGGTGGCTCAGTCGGTTAAGCATCTAACTTCAGCTCAGGTCATGATCTCACAGTTCATGGGTTCAGGCCCTGCGTAGGTCCATACACTGACAGCTCAGAACTCAGAGCCTGGAGCCTGCTTCAGATTCTGTGTCTCCCTTTCTCTCTGCCCCTCCCCTGCTCCTTTCTCTCTCTCTCTCTCTCTCTCTCCCTCTCTCTCTCTCTCTGTCTTTCCAAAAACTAAGCATTAAAATTTTTTTTAAAAAATTGATGAAAGAAATTCAAGACAACACAAATCCATGGAAAGATATACTGTGCTCATGGATTGGAAAAATTAATACTGTTAAAATGTCTACAGATTCAATGCAATCTACAGAATCAATTCAATTCCTATCAAAATACCAATAGCATTTTTTACAAAACTAAAAACAAATGATACTAAAATTTGCAGAAACCGTAAAGACCCCAAATCTTGAAAAAGCAATCTTGAGAAAGAAAACAAAGCTGGATATATCACAATCCCAGATTTCAAGATATACTACAAAACACTATGGTACTGGTGCAAAAATAGACACATAGATCAATGGAACAGAATAGAGAGCCCAGAAATAAACCCACGCTTATATAGTCAATTAATCTTTGACAAAGGAGGCAAGAATACACAATGGGGTAAAGACAGTCTGTTCAACAAATGGGGCTGGAAAAACTGGACAGCTACATGCAAATAATGAAACTGGACCACCTTTTAACACCATACACAAAAACAAACTCAAAATGGATGAAAGACCTAAAACCATAGGTCTTAGGACCTATGGAGGGAGACCTGAAACCATAAAAATCCTAGAAGAGAGCACAGGCAGTAATTTCTCTGATATCAGCAGTAGCAACATTTTTATAATTCCCAAGGCAAGGGAAACAAAAGCAAAGATAAACTATTGAGACTACATCAAAATAAGAAACTTTTTCACAGCAAGGGAAACCATCAACAAAACTAAAAGACAACCTACCGAATGGGAGGAGACATTTGCAAATGATATATCCAATAGAGGTTACTATCCAAAATACGTAAAGAACTTACGCAACTCAACACCAAAAAAAAAAAAAAAAAATCAATATTATTACAAAATGGGCAGAGAGAGAGGGGGAGACACAGAATCCAAAGCAGGCTCCAAGCTCTGAGCTGTCAGCAGAGCCCGATGCGGGGCTCGAACCCACGAACTGTGAGATCATGACCTGAGCTCAAGTCAGATGCTTAACCAACTGAGCCACCCAGGTGCCCGATTCACCTATTTAAAGTGGCCCCCAAATAGTCTCTTATATACCACCAGCCTGAGTCTGACAAATATAAATGTATGAATAGAGAAAATGGGAATTTTATAAATCAGTTATAGCCCATAAAATCAAGGGTTTTTTGTTTCTGTTTTGTTTGTTTGCCATACCACATCCCATTAGCTGGTCTCTATGTCCTAAGCCCTTCTTCAGGGGAATTGACATCTTTGAAACAGTTGATGATCTAACTATACATCATTTGGAATTTACTGTTGCTCATATACTCCTTTGATGTTTTTAATGGACCATCATCCAGAAATGGAGCTGCATAAGTGAATGAACGTATGTGTTCAGGCTCTGCACTTTGGGATGAGGCCTGCAATATACAATAAATAACTACAGTAATTTTCTTTATGACCATCATTCTGTCTGACATTAAAAAAGAAAACATCCTGGTGGTGGTCTTCTTTCTGATGACTTTGTTTTATGTTTTGGATTTCTGGGAGGCTTTTCCAGAATGAGAACCTCAAGTGGAGAAAGTCCAAGATGCTAAGGAAGAACAGAGTCTTCTTGGTCCAGTGCTTAGTACTTCGTAAAGCACTTGGTAAAGTGCTTATTTCACTGCAGGGTTTGTTTGTTGTTTTTTTTTTTTTTTTTTAAGAAAACAGGACCACCACAAGATTTATGGAAATACAGAAACTAGTATGAGAATCGGAGCCTTCACAAATGTGGGAGTTCCTGGAGATGAGAAGACGTGGAAAGGAGAGTTGGAGAATCGTAAGGAGAGTCTCTAACTGCTTCTGCCTGAGGCACCAGCAAGAGTGGAAAGGTTGAAGTTGTAATTAAATCTAAGAAGCCGTGGGTTCCTGGCCACCAGAGTGGGGTTGCCGAGGGAAGGTTATGGAGAAGTCTGGAAACTGCCTGTGGAAGACAAAAATGAAAACATAACAGAGGAATAGGAGAAAAAAAAAAATAAGGCCATGGCTGCCATATCTGATCACCATGATCTTGTGAGAGTGATACTTTCTCCTTCCCTTCTCTCTTCCAAATACTGCTCCAGATTTTCTTTTGGCCACTTGTAAGCAGAGACCATCAGAGGAAAGGAATTCTGGAAAATGTAGTTCTGAGCCTTAGGTGGAAGCTAGCAGGACCAAGTTGGGTATAAATAATTCAGCAAATTGCTCTCTATGTAACTATTACAACAACAACACAGTAAAACAGAAAGACAGAAAATATGAATCCCCATTTTACCAATGAAAAAAGCAAAACTAATGATAGAGTCTATGTGACTCTATTGAGTCACATAGAAAGCAAAGTGCAAGGAATTCAAATTCAGAGCCTTCTGACCCCAAAATGCTACTTAGTATTGACATGTTAGTGGCCCCATTTTTCTGGGGAAAGAACATTCCTTCCCTTTGCCACTAATGGAATAGTTAATGTTTTAATGCTGTGGGAAGTTTCCATGCATGCGTAAAGTTGTACCAATGAAATGAATAAATTTCTGGTACACTCTGTCATCTTTCTAACAAGTTTTAGGAAGTGATAGAAGGTTTCAGCACAAGCTACTCATGGAAGACATTATATAATTCTTATATTTAAACATGTAAAATGAAACTTAAGTATTTTCTGAATTATATTTTCCATTACTAAAATATTTTTAACATTGTAATAAAAGTACTTCCATGTGAAATCACCAGTATATATCATTGTCTAGTAGTAAATTCATTAATGGGATATATTTTCTCATAATTCACCTTATGGGATCACTAGATTATGATTGAAAAAATCTAAGTAAAATTTGACACTCCTTTTGCCCTATGAAGTCAACTTGAGATCCACATGGTTCCATTTCCAATGCATGTGTTGTTTTACTGAACAGACTTCTTGCCTTTCCCATCTCTGTAATACAGAAAAGTGAATTATTTTTGGAATGATTTTCTCAATGGCCCCACCAAAGAATTAATATGATATTCCTCATGTTACAGCATTCCAGAATTCTTTTACTCTTTAAGTTTATATATAAAAATAATGACTAGGTATATTAATAAATGTGATTTTTGTTTCCAGTTTCTCTTCTCGGGAGTCTTTGCAGTATTAACAGAGAGGATGCGTTCAACGTTCTTGGTAAGTCAGAATACTTGTAGCAACTATAGAGATAACAGTTTTATTTGCCAGAAGAAGGAGAGTCAGTAAGCAGGTAGCATTGTCTCTGAGTCACTTGAGAAGGAACAAAGCTGGAGACATCACACCTCCTGATATCAGACTATGCTACAAAACTATAGTAATAAAAACTGTATGGCACTGGCATAAAATAGCACAGACCAACAAAACAGAATCCAGAGCCTGGAATTGAATCCCTGCGTTTATAGTCAACCAATATTCAACAAGGAAGTCAAGAATACCCAATGGGGAAAGGATAGTCTTTTCAACAAATGGTACTGGAAAACCAAGTAAACAATATGCAAAATGATAAAATTGGATCCTCATCTTACACAGCTGTTATTTATTTTAAAAACATACTTTAGGGGCGCCTGGGTGGCTCAGTCAGTTAAGCAGCCAACTTCGGCTCAGGTTATGATCTCTCAGTCCGTGAGTAGAGCCCCGAGTCAGGCTCTGTGCTGACAGCTCAGAGCCTGGAGCCTGTTTTGGATTCTGTGTCTCCCTCTCTCTGACTCTCCCCTGTTCATGCTCTGTCTCTCCCTGTCTCAAAAATAAATAAAACGTTAAAAAAAAATTTTTTTTAAGTTTAAATAATAATAAAAAAAAAAAAAAAAAGAAAAGTACTTACATGCACATTTCATCCGTGCTACTGGATAGAGAATAAATTAGTAACGCTTGTGCAAGAAAATAATTTACAAATTTCCAAATCTGTAAATGTAGGGGATATGCTGAATAATACAGATAGATATGAGCCTGAACATATGTGAGACTTTCTTGGGTTTGTTTTATTATTTTCAGAAACATGTAAAAAAAACGAAGACAAATCTGTAAACCTACTTTACCGTGTTTTTCCCCAAAGTTATTATATTACAAGCACAAATAGAAAAACATTTGAAGTAAATCAAGGCATTTTAATGTGAGTCCTTCCTAATTTTACTTTAATTTCTGTTAAAAAAAAAACTTTTTCAAGATTGTAGAGCTTTTTCTACACTATGGTATAAAATGTTTTTCATTAGCATTTTCAATACCTCAGGAATATGGTGGGAATACCCTTCTTGGTGAATATATACCTTAGTATAATGTATATTGAAGGCAGATTTGCAAAATTTATTAAAGTTTTACATTTGTATAAAAAAAAATAAAAAAAATAAAAAAATAAGTTTAAAAAAAACATACTTTACATATAGACAGGTTTAAGTAGAAGTTGGAATAATAATATTTGTTGTGAACACCAACCAAAAGAAAGCTGTATTAATATTATACAAAGTAGGCTTTAAAGCAAAAGTTATCAGATTTTTATTAGAAAGGGACACTGCATAATCGTAAAAGGTTTAGTTCAACATAATGTATAATAATCCTAAATATTTACCTTTAAAAAAAATTTTTTAATCTTTATTTATTTTTGAGAGAGAGAGTGTGAGCAGGGGAGGAGCAGAGAGAGAGGGAGACACAGAATCCAAAACAGGCTCCAGGCCCTAGGCTGTCAGCACAGAGCCTGATGTGGAGCTCGAACTCACAAACCATGAGATCATGACCTGAGCCGAAGTTGGATGCTCAACTGACTGAGCCACCCAGGTGCCCCATAAATATTTACCTATTAAGGTAACTTTAAAATAAGCAAAAAAATTTGACAAAATAAGAGAGAAAGAGAAATCTACAATCATATTTGGAGAAGCTATGCAATTTTCTACCAGAGAATAGAAAAAGAAGAAAAATACCTCCCAACCCATTATGAAGACAATATATCATTGATTCTAAAACCCTACCTGATTCTAAAACTCTCTATCTTATAAGAAAAGAAAATTACAGACTAAAATCCCTCATGACCATAGATGTAAAAATCCTAAAAATATATATTAGCAAATAAAATATAGAATATAGAAAAATACAAATAGAAAGGATAATATAGTGAAAAATGCAAATAGAAAGGATCATACATCATGAGTAATTCCAAAAATGCAAGGTTAGATTAACATTTGAAAATAAATCAATGTGATCTACCACATTAAAAACATAAAAATCAAGTGATCAACTCAATGAATGAAAAAAAAAAAAAACAAAAGATATCTGTCAAAAGAGAGAGGGAGAAATAATATCATGCTTAATAGTGAAAACTGAAAATTTTAACACTTCCCCTAATGCTTTATCTTTTAACAAGAGAAGCATATAAGCTATCATCATATATCTTCAGTATTTTATTTCAGGTGTCCTATCCATTGCTATAAGGCAAAGAAAAAGGAAGTATATGATATTGGAAAGAAGAAAAAAATATTTCTGGATGACAAACTTTAAGAAATAAATGAATTTTATATCTTAAATATATGAAAACCAAATAAGTTATCTTTCTATATGCTTGCAGAAACCAGTGGATAAACAAATGTTAAAATACCATTTACATTAATATTAAAATTGTTAAGACTCGTAGAAACAAATATATCAACATATGTGCAAGATTTCTACTCTAAAAAAGACACAAGAAAACAATGTAATGGCATCTTTAAAGCACTGGGGGAAAAAAACTGTCGACTAGAATTCCATACCTACTGAAAATATCCCCTTAGTATCAATGGTGAAATCAATTCATTTTCATATAAGCAAAAGCTGAGAAATCTTTCTATTATCAGATCTACAATACCAAAGGAAATTAATGTTCTTCAGGCTGAAGGGAAGTGGTGGCAGATGGAAACTTGGGCACACAAGATGAAATAAAGAATACCAGAAATGATAAACATATAGTATGTTAGTGCACTATTGCTGCTGTAATAAATTACCACAACCTTATTGACTTAAAACAACATAAATTTATTATCTTAGAGTTTTGGAGGTCAAAAGTCTCAAAATCAGAATGTTGACAGAACTGTTTTCCTTCTGGAGGCTATTGGGAAGATTTTGTACCTTGCCTTTTTTTAGCTTCTAGAGGCTGCCACATTCCTCGACTGGAGCCACACCATTGTAATCTCTTATCCTCTGTCTCATAAACACATTGTCTTTTCTTTGTTGTCCTCTTTCCTCCCTCTTACAAGGACCCTTGTTACTACATTAGGCCAAACCAGATATTTGAGGATAACCTTATCTCAAGATCTTTAACTTAATCACATCTATACATTCCCCTTTGCCTCATATTTACATAGTCACAGTTTCTGGGGATTATGACATCTATTATAGAGCTATTATTTAGCCTACCACATATAGGTAAAGATAAAATATTGTGTTTTTTATTTCTTAATATCTTTACTGACTACTAAAAACAAAAAATGCACCCCTAAATAGCCAAAAGCAATCTTGAGAAAGAAGAACAAAGCTGGAGGCATCGTGGTCTCTAATTTCAAACTATATTACAAAGTTATAGTAATCAAAACAGTATGATAATGGCATAAAAACAGACTCATAAATCAATGGAAGAGAACAGAAATCCCAGAAATAAACCCATGCATATATGGTCGCCTAATTTATGACAAAGGAGCCAAGAATATAAAATGGGAAAGGGCAGTCTCTTCAATAAATGGTGTGAAGAAAACTAGACAGCCGGGGCACCTGGGTGGCTCAATCAGTTGAGCATTGACTTTTGGTTTCAGCTCAGGTCATGATCCCACGGTTCATTAGTTTGAACCCCACATCGGGCTGTGTGCTGACAGTGCGGAGCCTGCTTTGGATTCTCTCTCTCTCCCTCTCTCTCTCTGCCCCTCCTGTGTGCTCTCTCTCTCTCTCACACACACACACACACACACACACACACACACAAAATAAATAAACTTTAAAAATTTTTTTAAAGAAAACTGGACAGCCACAATGCAAAGGAATGGAACTAGACCACTATCTCACACCATACAAAAAAATTAATTCAAATGGATTAAAGACTTGAATGCAAGACCTGAAGACAAAATTCCTAGAAGAAAACATAGGCCATAGCTCCTTGACATTGGTCTTGACAATGATTTTTTTTTTGGACTTGACACCAAAGACAAAGGCAACAAAAGCAAAAATAAGCAAATGGGACTACATCACATTAGGAACTTCTGCACAGCAAAGGAAACCATCAACAAAGTGAAAAGCCAACATACTGAATGGGAGAAAATAGTTACAAATCATATATCAGATAAGGAGTTAATATCCAAAATATATAAAGATCAAGCACAAAGCAATAGCAAAAAAGCCAAACCAGTTTAAAGTTGGGTAGAGAATTGAAATAGACATTTTTAAAAAGTTTTTATTTAAATTCCAGTTAGTTAACATATAGTGTAATATTAGTTTCCAGTGTACAATATAGTGATTCGATGCTTCCATAAACACCCAGTGCTCATCACAGCAAGCATACTCCTTAATCCTCATCACCTATTTTACCCATCCCCCCTACCCACCTCCCCTCTGGTGACCATCACTTTGTTCTCTATAGTTAGGAGTCTGTTTCTTGGTTTGCCTCTGTCTTTTTTTTCCCCTTTGCTCATTTGTTTTGTTTCTTAAGTTCCACATATGAGTGAAATCATATGGTATTTGTCTTTTACTGATTACTTCTTTCACTTAGCATAATACTCTCTAGCTCCATCCACACCCTTGCAAATGGCAAGATTTCATTCCTTTTTATGGCTGAGTAATATTTCATTGCATATATATACCACATCTTCTTTGGACACTTGGGCTATTTCCATAATTTGGCTATTATAGATAATGCTGGTATAAACATCAGGGGTACATGTATCCCTTTGTATTAGTATTTTTGTATCCTTTGGGTAAATACCTAGTAGTACAATTGTTGGATCATAGAGTAGTTCTATTTTTAACTTTTTAAGGAAACTCCATACTGTTTTTCAGGGTGGCTGTACCAGTTTGCATTCTCACCAACAGTGCAAAAGGGTTCTGCTTTCCCCACATTCTCACTAGCACCTGTTGTTTTCAAAGAAAACATACAGAAGGCCAACAGGTACACAAAAAGATGCTCAACATCACTAAACACCAGGGGAGTGCCTATCAAAACCATAATATCACACCTGTTAGAATGGCTATAATAAAAAAAAAGGAAATAAGTTTTGGAGAGGATGTGGAGAAAAGAGAACCCTCGTGCAGTGTTGGTGGGGATGAATTGGTGCAGTCACTATGGGAAACAATATGACGGATTCTGAAAAAGTTAAGACTAGAACTACCATGTGATCCACCAATTCCATTTCCAGGGATTTATCTGAAGGAAAAAAAAAATACTAACTTGGAAAGATATATGCATCCCTATGTTCATTGCAGCATTATTTACAATAGCCAAGATACAAGAACAACACACACACACATACACAATGGAATATGACTCACTCATAAAAAAGTATGAATTTTTGCCTTTTCCAACAACATGGACGGACTTTGAGGGCATTATGCTAAATGAGCTAAGTCATATGGAGAAAGACAAATACAGTGCAATCTCAGCCTAGAAAAATCTAAATTTACATATATATATGAATATTCTACAAAAAGTCTAGAATTTCTAAAAATCTAAAAAAAAAAAAAAAAAAAAACAAACCTTTATACAACTAGAGAACAGATTGGTGGTTGCCAGAAGTGGAGGGTGGGGGTGGGCAAAATGAGTGAAGGGAGTCAAAATGTGTCTACTTCCAATTATAAAATAAATAATCATAGGGATGTAAGACACAACATGGCAACTGATATAGTTAATAATACTGCATTGCATATGAAAAAGCTGCTAAAAGACTAAATCTTTTTTTAAGTTTTTATTTATTTATTTTTGAGAGAAAGAAAGAGAGAGAGAGAGGAGAGAGAGAGCACGCACAAGCAGGAGAGGGTCAGAGAGAGGGGGACAGACGATCTGAAGCAGGCTCTGTGCACACAGCAAAGAGCTCGATGTGGGGCTTGAACTCATGAACCATGAGATCATGACCTGAGCCAAAGTCCGATGCTTAACCAACTGCACCACCCAAGTGCCCCAAAGAATAAATCTTAAAAGTTCTCATCACTAGGATGAAAATGGTTTTTTTTGTTTTTGTTTTTGTTTTTTTTTCAACGTTTATTTATTTTTGGGACAGAGAGAGACAGAGCATGAATGGGGGAGGGGCAGAGAGAGAGGGAGACACAGAATCAGAAACAGGCTCCAGGCTCTGAGCCATCAGCCCAGAGCCCGACGCGGGGCTTGAACTCACGGACCGCGAGATCGTGACCTGGCTGAAGTCGGACGCTTAACCGACTGCACCACCCAGGCGCCCCAAGATGAAAATGTTTTTAACTATGTATGATGATGGATGTTAACTAGACTTATTGTGGTGATCATTTTGTAATATATACAAATATCAAATCATTAAGTTGTATACCTGAAAGCAATATAATCATGCATGTCAATTATATACCTCACTTTAAAAATTAACATTATATTTTCAATTTTATAACATGTGTGAGTAAAATATTTTACAAAAGTAACACAAAAGTAAATAGAATTAAAATACCATAAATGTGTTATGTTTTACAAGGAGTGGGGACAATATTAATTCTGAGTAGAATGTGATATATTAAGGATACATATAGTAGAACCTAGACTATACAATAATACAAAACTATGCAGTTAAAAAGCCCATTAAGGAGGGGCGCCTGGGTGGCTCAGTTGGTTGAGTGTTGGACTTTGGCTCAGATCATGATCACAGCTCATGGGTTGGCACCCTGCATCAGGCTCTGTGCTACAGCTCAGAGCCTGGAGCCTGCTTTGGATTCTGTGTGTCTCCCTCTCTCTGCCCCTCCCCCACTCCGGCTTCCCCCCTCTCAAAAATAAATAAAGATTAAAAAAATTAATAAAAATAAAGAAATTTCCCATTAAGGAAACAAAAGCTTAAAAAATATTTTAACCCAGGGGTGCTGGGTGGCTCAGTCGGTTAAGCATCTGACTCTTGATTTCGGCTCAGGTCATGGTCTTGTGGTTTCGTAAGCTCGAGCCCTGCATTGGGCTCTGCGCTCGTGTCATAGAGCCTGCTTGGGATTCACTCTCTCCCTCTCTCTGTCCCTACCCCACTTGCACTATCTCTGTCTCTCTCAAACGAGTAAAATAAAAACCTTAAAAACAATATTTTAGCTCAAAGCAGAGAAAGAAAAACAAAAAAAAATAGAACAACCCAAATATATCAATAATCATATCACATGTAAATAGACAAACACTCCAGTTAAAAGTCCAATATCCTCAGACTAGCCAAACAAGTAATGCCCACTAGAAGTAATAGGATATCAAAAAATATACATGAAAAGATGGACATGCGTAAGCATAAGGAAGCTCATGTGTTATAATCATTAAGAACCAATAAATATGAAGACATACCATGTGACTACCAATAGAGACATTTCAGTGTAATAAAGTGTTAATTCATCAGGAATACATAACTACCACAAATGTGTAGGTATCTAATATTAGAAGTTTAAGATAAATGAAGCAAAAACGAAAGAAATAAAAGGAGAAGTAGAAAAATCCACAATCATAATAGATTTTGACATGTCTGTCTAAGTAATTGATAGAACAGGTGAACAAAAACCAGGAGTAGAAAATTGAAACATTTGACTTAGTTAATCTTTGTAAAACACTACACAGAGAAAGACTCTAGAACACATACTCTTTTAAACTGCACATAGAATGTTCACCAAGATACAGCATACATTGGAACAGAAAATAATAACAAATTTCACAAGACTGCACGAAATATTATAGAATAGGTTTATTATTCTTACTATAGGCAACCTACTGATGGAACAGAAATAACTTAAATAGAATTAAATTAAAATGAAAGCAAATTAAATTAAAAATTAATCATTGTATATCCAAGAAATAATCCAAATATTTGGAAATTACACAATACAGTTAAGAAATAACACATGTGGGCGCCTGGGTGGCGCAGTCGGTTAAGCGTCCGACTTCAACCAGGTCACGATCTCACGGTCCATGAGTTCGAGCCCCGCGTCGGGCTCTGGGCTGATGGCTCAGAGCCTGGAGCCTGTTTCTGATTCTGTGTCTCCCTCTCTCTCTGCCCCTCGCCCGTTCATGCTCTGTCTCTCTCTGTCCCAAAAATAAATAAACGTTGAAAAAAAAATTTTTTTAAAAAGAAATAACACATGAATAAAAAAATCACAAAAAAAACAGAAAATATTTTGAGCTGAATGACAGAAACACTACATATCAATATTTTTGAGATAAAACAATGCTTGAAGGAAATTTACAGCTTTCAAAAGTGTATAGTAGAAGAAATGAAGGGTTTAAAGTCCAATTATCTGAATTTCCAACTTAAAAACTAGAAAAGAAAGAGAATATTTAATACAAAGTAAGTGGAGGGCATGAAGCAATAAAGATAAGAGCAGGTGCCAATAAAATAGAAGATAGATAAACAAGAAACTAGCAAAGCTGAAAATTTGTTCTTTGAAAAGATTAATAAAATTGATAAACCTCTGGTAAGATTGATCAAGAAACAATAAGATAAAACACAAATTACTATATCAAGAATTAAAGATGAAATATCAGTACAGATACTAGAGACAGTAAAGAAATAATATGGAAATGCTATAAACGACATTATACTAATAAACTGTGAAAAACACAACTTACCAAAAGGACAAGAAGAAATAGAAAATTAAATATCCCTGTATTTGTTAAAGGAATTGCATTAATCATTAAAGATCTTTCCATGAAGAAAATTCTAGGCACACATGTTAAGTAATAAATCTATCAAAGATTTAATGAACAAATGATATCACATGGTACACAAAATATTTCAGAAAACAAAGGAGAAGGAACATTTTCCAACGGAATTTTTGGAATCCAACATAATCCTGACACCAAAAATTAGCAAGGACCTTAAAAGAAAAAGAAAAATAGAAGATCACTGCCCATAATGAATGCTGATGTCAAAATACTTAAAATATCATAAATCATATTCAGTGATATATTTTTAAAATCATAATGCGGTAGAATTTATTCCAGGAATGCAAGCTTGGTTCAACGTTCGAAAAACAATCAGTGTGATTCAATATATTAGGGTATTAAAGAAATGAAGAAAAAGCATTTGAAATTTTTTTTTACAAGGATCTTATCAAAATAGTAAAAGTGAATGTCCTCAACCCACTAACGGGCACCTACAAAACATTCTATAGCTAATATTATACTTAATGGTAAAAACCTGTTTTTCCCTTGGATCTGAATGTTGCAAGTAATTACTGTTTCACCAAATTTATATAATATGGTACAGGAGTTCTTGTCTAGTGCAGTTAAGTCAGGAAGAAGGAATAAAAAACATCAAGTTTAAAAAGTTAATGGTAATACCTGCTTTATTCATAGACATTCCTATACATCCTAAGAAGTCTACAAAAAAAATAGTCAACTAATTAGAATTTATCAACATTGAGGAATACAAATTCACATTAAGAAGTCCACTGTATTTCTGTGTATTGGAGATGAAATTTGTAAAAACACCTTTACAATTGCACTCAAAAATAAAACACTTAGAAATTATTTTCCCTAGGGGCACCTGAGTGGCTCAAACGGTTAAGCATCCAACTCTTGATTTCGGTTCATGATCTCATGGTTCATGGGTGTGAGTCCCATATCGGGCTCTGAGCCGACAACATGGAGCCTGCTTGGGATCCTCTCTCTCTGTCCCTTCCCCACACACATCCCCCCCCCCAAAATAAATAAACTTAAAAAACAAGAATTTATCCCTAAGTGTCAATGAAATATTTCCAAAACCTTTGCATAGACCACTACAAAACATCACAGAGAAACTGAACAGTATCTAAATAAATGGGTATGTTCATGGATGGAAAAACAAACACTTTTAAGATGTCAGTTTTCCTTCAAATGATTTTATAGATCCAATACAATCCCAATCAAAGTCCTAAAAGGATTTTTCTCAGTGTTGATAAGTTGATTTGAAAATTTATGTGGAAATAATCAAAAAGAAAGAAAGTGTAAAACTAATAATACTTGATTTTAAGAGTTAATGAACATTTTTTTAATGTAATTATCTCTAAGGGGAATTTATTCCAAAAGAATAAATTAAGATCAGTGTACAACAGTGAACAGCATATAGATAAACATATGATTTGGGGCGCCTGGGTGGCTCAGGCGGTTAAGCATCCGACTTCAGCTCAGGTCATGATCTCGCAGTCCGTGAGCTCGAGGCCCGCGTGTGCTGACAGCTCAGAGCCTGGAGCCTGTTTCAGATTCTGTGTCTCCCTCTCTCTCTGCCCCTCCCCCGTTCATGCTCTGTCTCTCTCTGTCTCGAGAATAAATAAACGTTAAAAAAAAAAAAAAGATAGAATTCCACTGATACAAATGATTACAAGGAAATAAGTATAAGACAAGGATATCCTCCAAAAGTATCATGGGGCTTATCACTCCTCTGACCTCATCTATGGACAAAGTGTGATTATGCAGCAACATTTACATATGCATTGTCCTTAGTACATAGCCTAACAAGATGTGGCCTGAAAACAATGGCACTTTGAGGGATGTAATTAATTCCCCACTATCTTCAAGATAAAATCCTATCTATCTAGATGACACCTGTCTCTCCAGCAAAATTCCCCCTGACTCCCCTTCTAGCACTGTTAAATGAACCATGGCGAACTCCTGGAATATTAGCTCTCTGGTAATCTGACCCTGTGTGGCACTGAAAATTTGGCTCTATTGTTAACATTTTTTCCATCTTATTCACATTTGATAGGCACTTGTTCATCTTCCTCACCAGTCTTCCTTGAGAGCAGGGCCACTTGTTTTCTGCCTCTTTATCTAACAACATAGAGGACAGTTTGCATGATACAGAATTGGCATTCAACAATTAGTTGTCAGAGAAGGAATGAATATATGCACGCTACATCAAAAGTTTTATTTTCTCCCGAATTGTTCAGTTATTGGGACAAATCTGCAGTTCTGACAGTCCTTTTGATGGCCTTTACTATTCTGGAAAGATCAGGATTTGTATAAATCTTCTACTTGAATGTACCTGGCAGTGATGTATATGGATAACTTCCGGTGACTGGTGACTCTCTTCTTTCTGTTCCAGATGTCCTATACTATGGCAGTGAACATCGTAAGTGCCTGCGCTGCCGTGATTGGTCTGCTTATACTGTCATTTGAGTTTATAATATACAGTTTGACTACACAAGCTCCTATTTGGCCCGAGGTAAATACCAGGTTTCTACGAGAATTTAGTCTCAGATTTAGAGTTACATTTAAATTCTTTGGTGCGCGATCGAAGTAGTTAAGTATTAGGCAGGATATGGCAGTGACCTTTATCATTAGTTACTCTGATGTGTGCCTTCTGCTACAAATGTGGTTCAAACTACAGGTTACCTTTCTAAACCTAGGATCACCCCAAACCTCAAGTAAGCAAATGGAATGTATTCTAAATATTAATAGATGTGTTTTGAGTGGTTTGGCATTATATTCAATTCTGGTATTGAATTAGTATTGTATTCAAAACTGGTATTATATACCAATTCTGGCATACAATAGGCCCACCTAGTATTTTCATAATGGGCAGCTCAGTTCTTCCTAGGTACCTCATCTCGGAAGCCAGTTTTCCCAGGCCTTAAATGATCAAGTGTATTCTAGCAAGATTTGATCTTCAAAGAAGGAAATAACATCCTTATGTACTTGTGACACCCAGGGACCCAGGGATTTATGCTCGCCAGGGATGTGATCTTCAGACAGAATAAAGTCGAACACTATAAATGGATGTGATTTGGAATGTTATGTGTAATCAGTTCTGTATACACACGACTATATGGATCTTTCTGAACTTCCTGCTTCCTGTCTGTCAATCTTCCTGTCAGCAGGTCTGAGTCTGTTTTAAGTGTGTCCATGTTTGTGTCTCACTATGTGTGTATAGCTGTGTTTCTATCCACGTGGGACTGTGGACATTTGTGCATTTAACCATATATGTTTGTTCATGTGGGGGGGAGAAGAAGCTATGATGGCAAGGAGATAGGAACCAGTGCTAAGCAAGTTGGGTGGGAGTTAAAGTCATAAGTTCTAAAACCTTCTCTGTGGATTCCTGTCTTTCTGTTCTATCCTATCTGCCCAGAGCTTGACAGAGGTCAAAAGAGATGGGCTTTTGACCAAGACCTAGAAACCAGCTTCTCTGATTTGAGCCTACCAGATGTTGCCTGTTTCTAAATTTTTAGCCTAATACATCAAGCTCTCTTTACTTCAAAATCTCAAACTCTTAGTTAATTAGCTAGCTCCAAAGCACATACATTGGTTTGCATTTTGCTGAATTTTTCTTATTTCTACATAGCTTTGAAAGTGATTTTACAGCAAGTGGGATTGTAAACTTCCTCAGGGAATGATTTATGTCTCTGACTCAATTACAGAAATAAGCTAAGAAATGTTGGGGCGTCTGGGTGGCCCAATCAGTTAAGCGACTGACTCTTGATTTTGGCTCAGGTCATGATCTCATGGTTTGTAGGTTTGAGCCCTGTGTCAATGCAAAGCCTGCTTGGGATTCTCTGTCTCCCTCTCTCTCTGCCTCTACCCAACTCTTGCTCTCTCTCTCTTGAAAATAAACATTAAAAAAAGAAAAGAAAAGAAATGTTAATCTACTTACTCATGGTCAGAGCTCTTTACTTGCAGAACATTCATTCTAATAAAAAATGGTCTAAATTCCAAGTTATTTCACTACACAAAATTGAGCCCTAACAGAAATCAGTTAAATGACACATCAGAGAAACATCTTCTGGCTGCAGGGAATGCTAATATTTTATGACACATACCCTGAAGGATACCTTAAAGTAAAACCTTGAATAAACATAAGCCTCCAGGTATTGCTTCAGATTATATTTACACAATAGGAATGTCTCTTTTTACTGGGTTGGAGTGCAATTATAATCTTGATTCTTTCATTTTTCCAACTTATCTCTCGAACCACCAATGCTTATATAAGCAAGAAATCCAAGGTCTTCTTCCCCGTTGACCATCTCAAATTATTCAAGAACATTGACAGCCAAAGATTCAATATGGACTCCAAACCTCTAGTTGAGTAGTAGTAGACTACCTCAGTGATCTACCAACATGCCCAGAATTTCACATGTCATGGATTCAGTTGCTATCAAATGGTGTCAGTATTGAAAACTGGTCTCAATAGCCCATGGTGGCCTTGTCACAAAGTGCTTTGGGCCCTTCTGGCCTGCAACTATCCAAGTGTCCTACAAGGATATGGGTCTACTGGGGTTTATAGTCAGAGGCACAATCCCAGGAGGAAACCACCTACCCATAGGACACAAAAGCCCTTCTGTTGAGTCTAGTCATAAACCCAAACCTTTTTTTTCCCTCCACTGTAAGTTCCTCTTTAGGGCCCTTTCCTAAAACGGGCCTAATTCTAAACGTCTCTCCATTAAATAAGTTCTGTAACACCGAACTTCAAGAGTGTTCCGAGTCCATCTTCTCTAGAGGTCCACTGGCTTCAGTGAAAATTTGCTGACCTTACCCAAAACCACACACAGGAAAACGTAATCGATGATTCTCTTTATCCATTTGGCAGAAAACTGTCAGCTTATGCTCATCCTCAATAATTATGAGTTATCACCATGATCAAGAAAATACATATAAATAACCACAGTTTGGGGGGCTGAGGATATATTGAGTAGTTATTCTCTTAGTTTTTTATCTTCTTGCAATTAATTGTACAATGCTTTGATTATTTTTAAAGTGTTAACGTATAAATATCTGTAAGGAATGTACATTTTATTTTTGGAAACAGAGAAGTGGTAAAATCCTTTCAGAATATCTGTTTTTATTCACCATCTTGGAGTTGTTTACAGCGTGCACAGTGGCCCATTGGATATACAAAGCTAAACATCTCAGATAATAAAGATGTGGTAAGTATCCCCTTTGTCCCTTGGTGAATTAGAAGATACTGGCTTCCATTATGAACCTGTTTGAAGAACTGAACTAAAGTTTTAATAAGATTTTAGTGTCGTCTCTAAGATGTGTTAAAGGTAGCTGAAAACACACTGTACTAATGTGCACTGAACAGGTTTCTACACAACTGAGGGACAATAATTTGCCCTAGACAAAGATGTTTTGTATTACATAATTTTTTTATGTTCACACCTCGTAAGAGAACAGGATAGAAGATAGATGATTTTCTGGCTTGAGTCTGCTTAAGTCAATACATATTTCACTAGAAACAAACAAAAAGAAATTTTTGGAGGTTATAAGCAAGTCCAGGGATATGGGAATGCTGAAGTCTTATACCTTTAATTTTCAAAGTTTGAGAAAATGTGTTGAATAGCAAAGTGTAGACTCTTTGGCATTTTCAGAAACCACAATTTTACAGTAACTGAGAAGTTGGAAAAGATGGTAAAATCCATTTTCCTACTTCCTCCACATCTACTACTTCATGTCTAAAGACAAACTTTATCTCCAACTGACCTCAACATCACAGAATCAGAGGACTTTGGTAAAAGATACATCTGCCCTTTCCTCCCCAGTTTCCCTATCAGAGGCCCAGGTTTAAGGATCACTGAATCATAAGAACAACTCAGAAGGAGTGCAACGTTAATGTGGAGGAAAGAGTGGTTTATCTATGTATTCTAGACCAGATACATAAGGAGATTTAGGAAATGATCATTAAGAATCAGAATGCCTAGGGGCGCCTGGGTGGCTCAGTCGGTTAAGCGACAGATTTCGGCTCAGGTCATGATCTTGCGGTTCATGAGTTCAAGCCCCACATCAGGCTCTATGCTGGCAGCTCAGAGCCTGGAGCCTGCTTCATATTCTGTCTCTCTCTCTCTCTCTCTCTCTCTCTCTGTCCCTCCCCTGCTCATGCTCTGCCTCTCTCAAAAATAAATAAACACTAAAAAAAAAAAAAGAATCAGAATGCCTAGAACCCCGGGGTCTTGGAGCAGAAGTAGGAAAAAAGATTTGAGAGAAAAGGGGAAGGGAGATACTTACAGATCTTGTTTTCAAATATTTCTGGTTCTAAGCCTTCATATGTACTTGGATGAAGCCATTGATACCCAGATCATATTTTCTTCCACCTCAAGCATCTGCTAAGTAAGGATAGGCATTGAAACATGCATACTAAAGTACAAATCACTGAGATCAAATCAACCATTGCTCTGATAGGAGAATGGAAATGCAAATTGCCAAATAATGTGAAAAAAATGAAGGAGCCCAAGGAAATCTTTCATCTAAGCTATGAGATGAGGTAAGAATGATATGGGTAAATCTCAGCTTTGAAAGCTATACCCAAGACTATTAGGTTTCATTCCTATCAGAAGTGTCATGTGTGGAATGTATGATTATGGAAATTATGGAACACCAGAATATGGGAAAACGTCCTCAAATGATATGTTTCTTGGGATCTCAGAAACTAGCAATGGAGAGGGAAACTTTATAGAAAATGTATTAAAAGGCAATCAGTGTTCCAGATATCAGGCTTTCAACACCCTTGTAATTTCTATGGAATGACATCTCACGTATTTTCAAAAGGAAATGCCTTTTGCAGTAGAAATGGAGATGTAGCTTCTGAGTATCAAGAGAAAGTGGAAAATCCAAAGGGAAAATTTTTCTGATAATCCCATCTCTATTCCAAATAGTTTTATCAGATTCATTCAAAATAGAGAGTATTTAAGCAAAGCAATTCTGCAGATTAAGATGGTAACCCAAACAAGGCATATTTATGAAATGGTAAATAAATTAATGAGCATGGAGTATAGTCTTTGTGGAGGTGAGTGGTGGGAAATGGGATTCAAGAAAGTAGGTTGGATCTAAACTATTACAGAAATGAATGTCGTGCTATAATATCAAACTCTCATGCTGTCAGTGTTGGCGGCCATAAATTTTAATACTGGGAGATGGAGAAAAAGAGGACACGTATATTTAGATCACACGCACCAAACACACATACACACACCTCAACTTCATAATTCCCTATGAATAAATTGAAAGAGAAAAATCATGAATTGAACCTATGAGAATGTTTATAGCTCTCGACCCAATTAGAATTTAAACTGATAGGTATTCAACGCTATACTGAATAACGCAATTTAGTTTGAGTAGAAAACTATATGTTCTTACGTGATCAATATTTTTAAGGGATGTATCTATTCCTATAACATCATTTTTGGCTGTCAACCTAAGGAAACAAAAAGGAAGGATGGGAGAAAGAAAATAAAGAGAAGGAAAAAAGGGGAAAAGGCAGCAAAGGAGGAAGAAGGAGGAAGGAAAATTTTTTAAAAGCACCAAAAGCCCATGGTTTAATTTTTAAATCTCAAGGATGAGAACTTTCCGATTAGCATTCTTTCCAAAATTCTACCCCAAATCCTGCAGTTATTTATTTGGGAGTGTATTAATGATTCAGTTTACTAACATCCAACTTACCTCAGGTACACGGCAGAAGGGGATCCTTTTCCTACATATTGAAGAACCGTAATGACCTGAGTCAAGGAGGAAAGTGTAGTGGTGAATGAAGAACTTCATTTTGTTCAAGAGGCTTCTTGGAAAATGCATTTTAATGAAGTCCATCGTAGTATTTCCTTTCCCGCATTTCATTAACAAAAATTTTAATTGATAAATATGGTTTTTCTTCTGTGGGGAGGTGAGCATAAATTTATCTCAAGTTGAATCTGGTCATAGATTTTCCCATACAATAGAAATTCTAAAAATGGGTATAATGTTTCTGGAGTGGGATTTAGATCTAATATTATATGATGATGTGCTAAATTCTGACTCAAGGAAATCATCTCATTGTGGAAAATAAAGTCAGTATAAATTATAAAAGATCCCATTACCTGTGAGTGTCTCTTAATAGATTAGCTTGAAATACAAATTCTAATATTTCCCACTTCCTAGATGTTGCTAACATTTGCATTGCTTGCCTAGAGTCAAGTGTATTATAATTTAATATCTCCCTATATTATTGAGACTAAATGAATGAATGTCTCTCGGATTTTCATTTTTCTAGAAAGTCTAGCTCCCAAAATGTTACATCTCTTTGCCCCCAAGTTTACTTTACGCTTTATCACACTTTGAATTTTATAAACATTTTAGGTACATTACCTTGTTAGAAATTTTATATGTCTGTAAGCCTCCTCTATTTTTAAAAAACACCATGTCCCATCCCCCATACCCCACTCACACTTCCCTCCCTCCATGAGCAACTGTTCCATTGTATACAATATGCATATTTTTAAGTGTTTCCAGACAATGCATGGCATTGTACGGTAGGCATGTGTTTGTAATTCGTGTAGATCAAACACACAACATACATACACAACGTACTTTTTTTTCTCTCAGCGGTACGTTTTTAAGATCTATCCACACTGCTATCAGTACATCTATCAAATTGATTTTTAAATACTGCCCAACACTCTGCGGCACGCATCCAGAACATTTTACACATTCGCTCTACTAGAGATAAACATCTAGGTTGCCTACAGTTCTTTGCCCCTTGAATAATTTCTTTAAGAAATGAATTCAGGAGTGGAATACCTGTGTGCTATATGTGTATGTCGTTTGCTCATGAAATGCAGGAACTTCCACCATTTAGAACCGTCTTCTGTTGCAGTGTCTTTAGGTTATGCACTCTTTCTTCAGTACAGTCTGTATACTTTTTGTTCCCTAGGAATTCACAGATTCTGGTTCAACAATAATGTCACTTCCTGTTTTTCAGTGTAGCAAGGTTTTGTTTTTTTTTTTTTTTTTAATTTCTTGGCATTGGAGTTGACATGAGAAAGAAGTAGCATCTGTTCAGTCAACCATCAACTAGAAACTACAACTATAAGAGAGACTCGAGGGGCGCCTGGGTAGCTCAGTTGGTTGAGCACCCGACTTTGGCTCAGGTCATGATCTCATGGTTCGTGGGTTTGAGCCCCAGCTGAGCTGTCAGCACAGAGCCTGAAGCCTGCTTTGGATTCTGTGTCTCCCTCTCTCTCTCTGCCCCTCTCCAGCTCATGCTCTCTGTCTCTCTCTCTTTCTCTCTCAAAGATAAATAAATAAACTTAAAAAAAAAAAGAGGGAGAGAGATTTGAGTACATACATAGTTTAAGAGGAAATGTAGAATAGGGAGTAAGATTTGAATATACTGCAGACAAAGAGGTAACTGATGGAATAAGGATCATGAGCCCATGAAAGGAAATGAGGTTAATAGCACAGGGACATGGAGATATACACTTTAGGAACAGAGGAAGGATACCCGGTTCTCAGCAAGTAAACAAATAGGAAATAATTGTCATGTAAATACATATATTGGGAAACATAAGGGAAGGGCATGACAGCCTTAATTTTTCCTTTGAAATAAATGGCTAGGCAGTCATCTAAGAGTGAAAGGTAGTAGTTGGTAAAGGACTTGTTTGGGTTAAGAGTTATATGAATCAGACACAGAAATGATCAAATCATAGTCAAAGGGCAGATGAAAAACACAGATAAAGCCAATGAGATTTGAAACCATGTATTTGTTGTGCTGCTTATCCATGTGATTGTGAGGGTTTCCCTACAACACTCCATACAGAGAAGGTGAAATTACAATGTGGGAAACTTGCATTTGTGAGTTCTAATAAGAAGGTAAAATAGTTGGATCTATGGGATCCAGCCTGAAAGAAAAAGGATATGATGCCAGGAAAAGGCCAATAATTTTGGAAGAAACATAGGGTTCATGGGGCCAATGATTTGAAAACATGGCTACCAACACGTAAGATGCCTTTGTGAGAATTAGAAAAAAGCACCCAGTCCAAGAGGAGAGATTGTGCAACAGTAGGCCTTCTGGGTTGAATTAGAAGATGGGTCCCCCTTTGGACAGTAAAATTAGGAATTGAGGCCCCCTTTCCCTGGATGACCAACTTCAGCGCAAGGGGAGCCAACTCTGCAACTGGAGCCCAGGTGGGATTTCAACCTCAATTTTTGCCCTCATTGACATGCACCCTGCTGTACAGTCTGGTCTAGAATAACACGAAGAGTAGCTCTAGGCAGAGTCATAATATATGGAAACTAGAGAATGGTTGTTTGTGATCACAGAGCAAGATATTAGAATTAGGAAACCAGAGAGAATTAGTTCCAAGCGATGAACTATTGGAGGCACTCATTCATTCATTTATCCAACACTAGTTATTGACTACCTACTGTGCATCAGACATAATTCTTGCTTCTGGGAACACAGATGTAAACACGAGTCAAGACCCCATCCTCTTTCCTTACTAGGGAAAGGAAGACAGCAGCACTATTTGGATCACACTCTGGTCAGCAAATCAAACATACAAAAATTTAAACAGCCACTCCTGCCCACCCTGGGGGCCTCCACAAAAGAAGAAAGAGTCCCTGAGAGTGACTCATTATTCCAAAACTTCGTAACTAAAGAGACAAAATCAAGCACACATCCTGCTTTACATTTTTTTTCCACTCACATATCATAAATATCACTCACATATCATAAATTCACTTATTTAAAGTATAAACTTCAGTAGTTTTTTAATATATTCACAAAGTTGTGCAAATACTACCACCTACCTAGCATTGTACCATTTTTGTCATTCAAAAGAGGAACCCCAAACCTATTAGCAGTCATTTGGACATCTCCTGAACTACTCACCCTGCCTCTGAATAATACTAATCTACTTTCTGTCTCTATGGGTTTGCCTCTTTGGGGTATTTCATAAGAATGTCTTTTGTGACTGACTTCTTTCACTTAGTGTAATGTTATCAAGGCTTGTCCATGTTATACAATGAATCAGTAATTTCTTCTGTTTCACTGTCAAATAAAGCTTCGTTTTATGGATATGCCATAAGGAGGGAGATGAAGGCAAAAGAGCACGATTTAAGAATTAGAGAAATCAGCGACTCATTAAAAAGGAACAACATCAGAATCATAAGGGTCCCAAAAGAGGAAGAGAAATAGGGGTAGAAGGGTTATGTGAGCAAATCATAGTGGAAAACTTTCCTAACCTGGGGAAAGACACAGACCTCAAAATCCAGGAAGCACAGAGGACTCCCATTAGATTCAACAAAAACCGTCCATCAACAAGGCATGTCATAGTCAAATTCACAAAATACTCAAGCAAGGAGAGAATCATGAAAGCAGCAAGGGAAAACAAGTCCCTAACCTACAAGGGAAGACAGATCAGGTTTGCAGCAGACCTATCCACAGAAACTTGACAGGCCAGCAAGGAGTGGCAGGATATATTCAGTGTGCTGAATCAGAAAAATATGCAGCCAAGAATTCTTTATCCAGCAAGGCTGTCATTCAAAATAGAAGGAGAGATAAAAAGTTTCCCAGACAAACAAAAATTAAAGGAGTTTGTGACCACTAAACCAGCCCTGCAAGACATTTTAAGGGGGACTCTCTGAGGGGAGAAAAGATGAAAATATATACGTATAAGTACATAAATACTAAAAGCAACAAAGATTAGAAAGGACCAGAGAACACCATCAGAAACTCCAACTCTACAAGCATCATAATGGCAATAAATTCATATCTTTCAGTACTCACTCTAAACGTCAATGGACTCAATGCTCCAATCAAAAGACATAGGGTAACAGAATGTATAAGAAAACAAGACCCATCAATATGCTGTTTACAAGAGACCCACTTTAATCCTAAAGACACCTACAGATTGAAAATAAGGGGATGGAGAACCATCTATCATGCTAATGGTCAACAAAAGAAAGCCGGAGTAGCCATACTTATATCAGACAATCTAGACTTTAAAATAAAGACTGTATCAAGAGATGCAGAAGGGCATTATATCATAATCAAGGGGTCTATAGACCAAGAAGACCTAACAATTGTAAACATTTATGCGCCAAATGTGGCAGCACCCAAATATATAAATCGATTAATCACAAACATAAAGAAACTCATCCATAGTAATACCATAATAGTAGGAGACTTCAACACCCCACTCAGCAATGGACAGATCATCTAATCAAAAAACGAACAAGGAAACAATGACTTTGAATGACACACTGAACCAGATGGACTTAACAGATATATTCAGAACATTTCATCCTAAAGCAGCAGAATATACATTCTTCTCCAGTGCACATGGAACGTTCTCCACAATAGACCACATACTGGGACACAAATCAGCTCTAAGTAAGTACAAAAAGATCGAGATCATACCATGCATATTTTCAGACCACAATGCTATGAAACTCAAAATCAACCACAAGAAATAATTTGGAAAGGTAACAAATACTTGGAGACTGAAGAACATCCTACTAAAGAATGAATGGACTAACCAGGCAGCTAAAGAAGAAATTAAAAAGTATATGGAATGAAATGAAAATGATAGCACCACAACCCAAAACCCCTGGGATGCAGCAAAGGTGGTCATAAGAGGAAAGTATATAGCAATCCAGGCCTTCCTAAAGAAGGGAGAAAGACCTCAGATATACAACCTAACCTTACACTTTAAGGAGCTGGAAAAAGAACAGCAAATAAAACCCAAAACCAGCAGAAGACAGGAAATAATAAAGATTAAAGCAGAAATTAATGCTATCAAAACCAAAAAAAACAGAACAGATCAATGAAACCAGAAGCTGGTTCTTTGAAAGAATTAACAAAACTGATAAACCACTAGCCAGTTTGATCAAGAAGAAAAAGGAAAGGACCCAAATAAGTAAAATCAAGAATGAAAGAGGAGAAATCACAACCAACACAACAGAAATAAAAGCAATAATAAGAGAATATTATAAGCAATTATATGCCAATAAAATGGGCAATCTGGAAGAAATGGACAAATTCCTAGAAACATATACACTACCGAAACTGAAACAGGAAGAAATAGAAATTTTGAACAGACCCACAACCAGTAAGGAAATCGAATTAGCAATCAAAAACAAGAGTCCAGGGCCAGATGGCTTTCCAGGGGAATTCTACCAAACATTTAAGGAAGAGTTAACACCTATTCTCCTGAAACTGTTCCAAAAAATAGAAATGGAAGGAAAACTTCCAAACTCTTTCTATGAAGCCAGCATTACCCTGATTCCAAAACCAGACAGAGACCCCACTAAAAAGGAGAACTATAGACCAATATCCCTGATGAACATGGATGCAAAAATCCTCAACAAGATATTAGCCAACTGGATCCAACAATACATTAAAAAAATTATTCACCACGACCAAGTGGGATTTATACCTGGGATGCAGGGCTGGTTCAATATCCACAAAGCAATTAACATGGTTCATCACATCAGTAAAAGAAAGGACAAGAACTATATGATCCTCTCAATAGATGCAGAGAAAGCATTTGACAAAATACAGCATCCTTTCTTGATAAAAACCCTCAAGAAAGTAGGGATAGAAGGATCATACCTGGAGATGATAAAAGCCATATACAAGCGACCCAACACTAATATCATCCTCAATGGGGAAAAACTGAGAGCTTTCCCCCTAAGGTCAGGAATCAGACAGGGATGTCCACTCTCGCCACTGTTATTCAACATAGTATTGGAAGTCTTAACCTCTGCAATCAGACAACACAAAGAAATAAAAGGCATCCAAATCAGCCAGGAGGAGGTCAAACTTTTACTCTTTACAGATGACATGATACTCTATATGGAAAACCAAATATTCCACCAAAAAACTGCTAGAACTGATTTGTGAATTCAGCAAAGTTGCAGTATATAAAATCAACACACAGAAATAGGTTGCATTCCTATACACCAACAATGAAGCGACAGAAAGAGAAATCAAGGAATCAATCCCACTACAGTTGCACCAAAAACCATAAAATACATGGGAATAAATATAACCAAAGAGGTGAAAAATCTATACACTGAAAACTATAGAAAGCTTATGAAAGAAATTGAAGAAGACACAAAAAAATGGAAAAAGATTCCATGCTCCTGGATAGGAAGAACAAATATTGTTAAAATGTCAATACTACCCAAAGCAATCTACATATTCAATGCAATCCCTATCAAAGTAACACCAGCATTCTTCACAGAGCTAGAACAAACAATCCTAAAATTTGTATGGAACCAGAAAAGACCCCAAATAGCCAAATCAATCTTGAAAAAGAAAACCAAAGCAGGAGGCATCACAATCCCAGACTTCAAGCTACACTACAAACCTGTAATCATCAAGATAGTATGGTACTGGCACAAGAACAGACACTCAGATCAGTGGAATAGAATAGAGAACCCAGAAATGGACCCACAAACGTATGGGCAACTAATCTTTGACAAAGCAGGAAAGAATATCCAATGGAATGAAGACAGTCTATTCAGCGAGTGGTGCTGGGAAAACTGGACAGCGACATGCAGAAGAATGAACCTGGAACACTTTATTAAACCATACACAAAAATAAACTCAAAGTGGATGAAAGACCTCAATGTAAGACAGGAAGCCATCAAAATCCTTGAGGAGAAAGCAGGCAAAAACCTCTTTGATCTTGCCTGCAGCAATTTCTTACTCAACATGTCTCCGGAGGCAAGAGAAACAAAGCAGAAATGAACTACTGGGACTTCATCAAAATAAAAAGCTTCTGCATAGCACAGGAAACAATCAGCAAAACTAAAAGGCAACCGACAGAATGGGAGAAGATATTTGCAAATGACATATCAGATAAAGGGTTAGTATCCAAAATCTACAAAGAACTTATCAAACTCAACACCCAAAAAACAAATAATCCTGTGAAGAAATGGGCAAAAGACACGAATAGACACTTCTCCAAAGAAGACATCCAGATGGTCAACTGACACATGAAAAAATGCTCAACATCACTCATCATCAGGGAAATACAAATCAAAACCACAATGAGATACCACCTCACACCTGTCAGAATGGCTAACATTAACAACTCAAACAACAGATGTTGGCGAGGATGTGGAGAAAGAGGATCTCTTTTGCATTGCTGGTGGGAATGCAAACTGGTGCAGCCACTCTGGAAAGCAGTATGGAGGTGCCTCAAAAAACTAAAAATAAAACTGCCCTATAACCCAGCAATTGCACTACTAGGCATTTATCCAAGGGATACAGGTGTGCTGTTTTGAAGGGACACAAGCACCCCCATGTTTATAGCAGCACTATCAACAATAACCAAAGTATGGAAAGAGCCCAAATGTCCATCTATGGATGAATGGATAAAGATGTGGTATATCTATACAATGGAGTATTACTCGGCAATCAAAAAGAATGAAATCTTGCCATTTGCAACTATGTGGATGGAACTGGAGGGTATTATGCTAAGTGAAATTAGTCAGTCAGAGAAAGAGAAAAATCATATGACTTCACTCATATGAGGACTTTAAGAGACAAAACAGATGAACATAAGGGAAGGGAAACAAAAATAATATGAAAACAGAGAGGGGGACAAAACCAAAGAGACTCATAAATATGGAGAACAAACTGAGGGTTGCTGGAGGGGTTGTGGGAGGGGGGATGGGCTAAATGGGTAGGGGGCATTAAGGGATCTACTCCTGAAATCATTGCTTCACTATATACTAACTAATTTGGATGTAAATTTTAAAAAATAAAAAATAAAGTTAAATTATAAAAATAAATAAACAAACATAAAAAATTAAAAAAAAAAATACCACTAGTCCTGGAAGAAACCAGTAATACTTCAATTCTTTATTTCTCCACTCCAAGCATGCTTTGACATGCAAACTCATTCACCACTAACTGAAAGTGTGTCAACCTTTGATAGGAGAGAAGGAATAGAAATAAAAACCAAAATCAGGCGAGGAAATGAGAGAAGTTCAGGGAAACTCAGGTCGGAGGTGTGTATGGGCAGTTGGAACAGAAGGCGTAAACCCAGGTTCTCACCATTTACCGAACCCCATCCAGGCTTCTGGGGTGTGAGCGATTCATATGAAAATAACCTGAAATAAAAGAAAACGTCTCAAAGGAAGACAGAATTGAAAAATGTTTAGGATGTCGCATCAAAAGGATTCTCCAGTCGTTTCGATTTGAAAGTAGCTTTCAGCAACCTGGCCAGAGAAATCAAGTGATGGGTGATGGTGCCCTTTTTTATTGTTTTTAATAGAAATATACTTGACATACAACATTTTGTAAATTTAGGTGTACAACATGTTGGCTTAATACATTTATATACTGGAATATGATTGCCATGGGAGTGATGGTTAGTGCCTCTATCCTATCACATAATTATCATTTCTTTTTCATGGCTGGCATCACAAAGATCTGGTCTCTACGATCATCACTCCAACAGTCAAAGGCAGAAATCACACTCCTAGCCAAAAATGGAACAAAGAAACAACATATACACAGCAACAATGAATGCCAGCTAATTTTAGCCCGTGGGTTCCAAAGTCTTGACCCTCTGCTTGAGGGTTGGCCTTGGGGATGGAGAGGACCAACCGAGAATGGAATGTAGGAAACAAGGGAGAAGAGACGCACCAAGACAACTTTGAATGTGAAATTATGTTTTGTGTTATCAGTTACAGTTACATAAGCAAATGGCACTGGATAAAATACAACTTGATGTTAACTATAATGAAGTTATATTTCACATGTTTTCTGGATTCTTTCATCATGTAGTAACCATTAAGCATAGCATCAAATTTGATTAGTTTAAATTTTATTAGTTTCACTAGAAAACTAAACATTCATGTATGTTTATTCTAGGCGTTTAGTGTTTATGAAGCGTGGTCATTAGTTTCCAACCTAAAGGGGAAAAAAGGAAAAGAAAAACACCAAGAGCAAATGGGTTGTTGATTCCTGGGGGGAGGGAGCGAGGGAGGGGAGGGTCCTGAATGGTGAGAATATTCCCATTAACATCCCTTCCAAAATGTCCACTCAAAATCCTGTGGTCTGACATAGACGGTCCTCTCTGATCAGTTTTTCAGATATGTCTTGTCTGCCCAGAGAAGAGATGACTCACGAAGAGGTGTCTCTCAGAGTCCAAGAATTAATATTCTTATTCAAGAATAACCTGAGAAAAGCAGAGAATATGCCAAAATGAGTAATGTTTATTTCAACCTGATTGTGTCCTTTCTCTGAGTCCCTGCATGCTGTGTCTCTGAATCAAACTACCGAATCAGAGTAGGTCTTTAATTGGGATGAATTTGGAAAGTCATTTAGTAGAAAAATTCAATGACACTTTTCAAAATGCACTAATTATCAATTTAACACTCTACTTATCTCAGGTTCATGATACAAGAGAGTCCTTTTATTACACATTAAGGAACAAAAGAACCATCATGGCCTCAGGCCAGAATAAAAAAGTTTAATGGTGAATGAAGGAAGAATATCACCATTTTGTTCAAGCAGCTTTCTAGAAACACATTTTAGTAAAGTTTGTCCCAATGTGTCTTTTTCCCGGTTCTGTAAATGAAAATTAAAATGAACGATTCTGTGGCACAAAAACAGACACATAGACCAATGGAATAGAATAGAAACCCCAGAACTAGACCCACAAACGTATGGCCAACTCATCTTTGACAAAGCAGGAAAGAACATCCAATGGAAAAAAGACAGTCTCTTTAACAAATGGTGCTGGGAGAACTGGACAGCAACATGCAGAAGGCTGAAACTAGACCACTTTCTCACACCATTCACAAAAATAAACTCAAAATGGATAAAGGACCTGAATGTGAGACAGGAAACCATCAAAACCCTAGAGGAGAAAGCAGGAAAAGACCTCTCTGACCTCAGCCGTAGCAATCTCTTACTCGACACATCCCCAAAGGCAAGGGAATTAAAAGCAAAAGTGAATGACTGGGACCTTATGAAGATAAAAAGCTTCTGCACAGCAAAGGAAACAACCAACAAAACTAAAAGGCAACCAACGGAATGGGAAAAGATATTTGCAAATGACATATCGGACAAAGGGCTAGTATCCAAAATCTATAAAGAGCTCACCAAACTCCACACCCGAAAAGCAAATAACCCAGTGAAGAAATGGGCAGAAAACATGAATAGACACTTCTCTAAAGAAGACATCCGGATGGCCAACAGGCACATGAAAAGATGTTCAGCGTCGCTCCTCATCAGGGAAATACAAATCAAAACCACACTCAGATATCACCTCACGCCAGTCAGAGTGGCCAAAATGAACAAATCAGGAGACTATAGATGCTGGAGAGGATGTGGAGAAACGGGAACCCTCTTGCACTGTTGGTGGGAATGCAAATTGGTGCAGCCGCTCTGGAAAGCAGTGTGGAGGTTCCTCAGAAAATTAAAAATAGACCTACCCTATGACCCAGCAATAGCACTGCTAGGAATTTATCCAAGGGACACAGGAGTACTGATGCATAGGGGCACTTGTACCCCAATGTTCATAGCAGCACTGTCAACAATAGCCAAATTATGGAAAGAGCCTAAATGTCCATCAACTGATGAATGGATAAAGAAATTGTGGTTTATATACACTATGGAATACTACGTGGTAATGAGAAAAAATGAAATATGGCCTTTTGTAGCAACGTGGATGGAACTGGAGAGTGTGATGCTAAGTGAAATAAGCCATACAGAGAGAGACAGATACCATATGGTTTCACTCTTATGTGGATCCTGAGAAACTTAACAGGAACCCATGGGGGAGGGGAAGGAAAAAAAAAAAAAAAAAAAAAAAAAAAAAAAAAAAAAAAAAAAAAAAGTTGAGAACTGAGACCAAACTGAGGGTTGATGGGGGGTGGGAGGGAGGAGAGGGCGGGTGATGGGTATTGAGGAGGGCACCTTTTGGGATGAGCACTGGGTGTTGTATGGAAACCAATTTGACAATAAATTTCATATATAAATAAAAAAAATAAATTAAATAAATAAAATAAAATGAACGATTCTGGTTCTATTTTCTGTATGGGGGATGTTGAGTGCGAAGTTCTCCCAGTTTGGATCCAGTGGTCTTGAGTTACAGAATTATTTTACTCAAGAAAACCCCAGGGCCACTGTCCAAGGTGTACCTTCCCCCAACAAGGGTCCTTCCCCCAACAAGGGTCCTTCCCCCAACAAGAGTCCCAAAGCAAGAAGCAGACCTATTTGGAAGAGATGTGTTTAGAAGACACCACCAGATTCTGTCCAAAGGGAGAAAGAGAAAGTAAACAAACATCTTCCAGCGATCAAAACCCCAGATAAGACCAGAAAGGGGGATTTCTCAGCTCCTTAAAAAAGCTCTTTAAAAGAAAAACGGGGAATGGGGTGCCTGGGTGGCTCAGTCAGTTAAGCATCTGACTTGAGCTCAGGTCATGATCTCACAGTTCGGGGGTTCGAGCCCCACGTTGGGCTCTGTGCTGACAGCTCGGAGCCTGGAGCCTGCCTCGGATTCTGTGTCTCCCTCTCTCTCCCTGCCCCTCCCCTATTTGTGCTCTATCTCTCTCTCTCAAAAATAAATAAACATTTAAAAAAAATTTTTTTTAAGAAAAATGGGAATGCAACCAATGAAGATTCATGTGGTCCTTGTGGCGGGTGGTGACATCACAGATTTCCCATTCCCAGATTGAGGTTTAATGGGTCAGAATACAGGTTATAAAACTGATGAGAAACCTTCAATGGATCCTTCACCCTCCAGACAAGATCTCTTCAGAAATCCACTTGCTCCAAGAGATAACCTTGATCAAGGCACAGCTGCGTAAAACGTACGTACAGCTGTATTGTCAAGTGGTAAGATGAGGATAAAAAAAGTGTATATCTGAGGAACACTCATATAAATACATAGGAAACTAAATCGACGTAGAAGACATTGAAGAAACGAAGACGGGTCTATAGTCGAGAGCTGGCTTTTTGAATGTCAACACTTGGGAAAAACGAAATGGAGACTTTTCACAACATTACAGGAAACACAATAAATTTGGAGGAAAATAAACATTTGGAAGAACAAAAACTTCTAATTGGAGTCATTCCTCCAGTACAGTATTTTTTTTTAAGTTTATTTATTTATTTTGAGAGAGAGAGAGAGAGAGAGAGAGAGAGGAGCTCGAGCAGGGAAGGGGCAGAGAGAGAAAGAGAGAGAGAATCCCAAGCAGAGCTATCAGTGAGCACAGAGCCCAACAGGGGGCTCAAACCCATGAACCATGAGATCATGACCTGAAAGGAAACCAAGAGTCAATGCTTAACCAACTGAGCCACCCAGGAGGCCCTACCTTTAAGCTTTGGAACTTCTTTTACTGGGAATGCATGGGTAGCTCAGGTGGTTAAGCATCTGACTTTGGCTCGGGTCATGATCTCACAGTTTGTGGGTTTGAGCCCCACGTTGGGCTCTGTGCTATCAAATCAGAGCCTGGAGCCTGCTTCGGATTCTCTCTCTCTCTCTCTCTCTCTCTCTCTCTCTCTCTCCCCCCCCTCCCGCCCCTCCCCCACTTGTGCTCTCAAAAATAAACATTTGGGAAAAAAGTGTAAAGCCACATTGACCTCCAAATAGGAAGAGAATCTTAAGAGTAGTAATTATCTTGCTTATAGTTTTGAAAATCAGTACAGGAAACAATGAGTTCTCTCCAAACTGGGAGGCCAAAGAAACATTTCCTTCATGTGGGCTGTGCTGCCCAGATGAAGACTCCAGAATCTGTTTTACTGAGTGTTCAGGATTCACAGTCCCACTGGCGGTCCCAGTTGTAGCACCCACCCATGACCAGATGGACTGGGCGGAAAAGCCCTGATGTAGCCGCATCCTCTTGAGAAGACTTTCTCCAGTCTGGAAAGAAGGTGGCAACATCAGTGTTCTCATGGCTCACACACAGTGGTTGCTATAAACACCACATCAGAATGAAAACTTAGGGCTAGCAGCCCTGTATTGTTTTCCAGAAATAAGCTGTAAGGGAACACAGTTCTTACAGCTCAGACGGAGGAATTATTGCAATGAGGCTTGTCTGAATATGAACATGGGCTCTAGGGAGGGAGGGAGGGAGGGAGGGAGGAGGGAAGGATGGGAGGCAGGAAGGGAATAGGGACCAGATCTCCAAAGGAGGCTTGGTCATAACAAGATGGAGGCAGGGAGGAAGCATAATGTTGATGGGGTAATATTTTAAATTTTTTTAATGTTTATTTATTTTTGAGAGAGAGAAAGAGTGCAAGCAGGGGAGGGGCAGAGAGAAAGGGGGAGACACAGCTGTGATCTGAAGCAGGCTCCGGGCTCTGAGCTGTCAGCCCAGAGCCCCATGCAGGGCTGGAACTCCTGAACTGTGAGACCATGACCTGAGCCGAAGTCCTTAACCGACCGAGTCACCCAGGCACCCCTCCTCGTTCATTCATTCTTACTCTGTGCCGGACATAGTGCTACACCCTGGGAATAGCTGATTGCTATTCCAGTGGCGAGGGAGGAAGGACTGTGTAAGATTCTCGGCGGCAGGGAACTTCCATGACGTCCCTTCTCCAGAGGGATGTCTCTGCAGAGTTATCAGCGGGAGGGTAGAGTCAAGCTGGGCTTCCTCCCCTGGGTGTGCACAGGTCCAAGGACACAGCATGGTACAAACACGGTCAGTGAAGGGTGGCATCGCTGTCCGCCCACTACCCCAAGGTCACCCGGGGAGCTGCCGGGTCTCACCACGCAGCAGGGGTCCGCGCGGGGCTCCTCGCGGGGCTCCTCGCGCGGGGCTCCTCGCGCGGGGCTCCTCGCGCAGCACGCCCCGTCCCGACGCCGCGCTCTTGACCGCAACCGCAGCGTTAGAACCGCGCGAGGTGGGGGATGAGGGGCACAACCGAGGAAGCAGCGCCCCACCCGGCTCCCCGGGCTGGGAGGCCCCGAATTGAGGGTTCCACCTGCAGGATCACGCACCTCTGGCCCTGTGCTCAAGGCATGCCGTCGGTGTAGGCAGCCTTGGCCGGGTTGCCTCTCCGTCACGCTGAACCGGACGGAGGTCGCCAGGCCCTGGACTGCCTCGTCCTGGGTTCTCGCGTCGCTGGGAATGTTGGACGGGTAACACTACTTGAGCGGAGAAGATCCATGCTCTCCCTACGCCCCCATTCGGACGGCTGGGGGACTTACCACGCTCTGCCTGGGAGAATCTTCGGTCCCTAGAAGTAAGTAATGGCCGGAGGGAAAGTTGACCTTGTGACTCCTGCAGTTCTCAGGCTCCACCCAGTTCGGGTTCCTGTTTGAAACCGTTTGCTTTCTCTTTTTATCCTAATGCTCCACATCTTCATAATGAGAGATTCTTGAGTCTCGGCTTCAGCTGTTTTGTGTGGTCAGTGTTTTATCACCTTGAGGGGTGTCTGCAGGGTCCCCCAAGGGAATTGTGTATGTCCCCATAGCTTAGATGGAAGTCACCCAGCGGCAGACATGCCGTCCAGATGTGATGAAAGGCTATGTCGAGTTTGAGCTTGCTTTTTAGGGCAGTAATAATAATAATACAATCATGGCTATATTCTATACTTACTACGTGCCAAACGCCTTTCTAATTTCCTTCTCTTTAAAAAAAGTTTTTTTTAACGCTTATTTATTTTTGAGAGGGACAGACAGAGCAGGAGCAGGGGAGGGGCAGAGAGAGATGGGGAGACACAGAACCTGAAGCAGGCTCCAGGTTCTGAACTGTCAGCACAGAGCCTGTCGCGGGACTCAAACTCACCAACCATGAGATCATGACCTGAGCCGAAGTTGGATGCTTAATGGACTGAGCCTCCCAGGCGCCCCTCTTTCCCTTTAATATTGACTTCATGAATGGTATAAGCCCACATACCATATACTAAGAATTGTCACCTAAAATACCGTGAAATGAAAGTCAGTTCAGTTATGTTTGCAGAACACGCGGACATTTGTTTGTATGATACAGTTATTCAGCAATCATTGAGCTCCTAAAATGTGCCCTCTACTGTGCTTAATGCACAGGGTTACTGAGTAGTCTATATGTTAATACATGTATAGAACTTAGAAAAGTACCCGGCAGGGTGAGCACTCAGTCATTTTTAACTTCCTTTTTTCTTTATATTTCCTGGGGTACCAGCAGTTTTAACAGATACTGTTTTTATTTTTTAAGATTTAATTTTAAGCAATCCCATCGTCCAACATGGGGCTCAAGCTTACAACCGGGATCGAGAGTCACGTGCTCTACTGACTGAGCCAGCCTGGTGCCCCCCGATAGTTTCTAAACATACTGGGGGTTGCAAATAATCTTAGCAGACCCAAAAGAAAAATAAAGTGTCTCAGTCCAAGCAAGGTTACAGTATATGGGTTGTCAGATCCTGGATCGCTGGTGGAGTTATAGGATCTGGTTCAGCAGCCCAAAGTTACTTATATTTGAGCACCCGTCATCAAACTGAGTCTCTTCGGAAAGTGAGTCTCTGTTACAGCACAGGACATTTAGTTCCGTGGCTCTCACATGAATAAGAAAAGCTTTCAGTTTTGCTTAGCCGTCACCTCCTACCCCTACTTTATCCCACCATTACAGGTCACTGACCTGGCCGACTGTAATAATTGGAAATGTATGAATGCCCTCTTAAACTTTCATTGTAATATGCACAATCATCTAGGGTTTACACTGAATAAGTGATGGCAGGCTGAGTCTGAGCGTTAATTCTCTTCTGTGGGACATTTGGCTAATTGATTGTCTTGAAATGCAGCGTGGACCTATCCTTGAACTCGCGATTGTTTGGAAATAACATTCGGTGCTAATTTCTGCCCTTCTTTTTTTTTTACCTGGGAAATGAATGAAACCTGTAGTGACAAACAACTGTTTGATGCCCCTGACACTGAAAATAACCACCAGTGGACCGTAGAGCTGACACGTTATATTCGAGTACATCTTTCATATGTATTCGTGTATGTCTTTATATGTCATCTATGTCTCTATACACTAATTTGTGCTTTAAAAATGGATATCCACTAAAAAGGAGAAAGGAAATACATATATGCACATTTTCACTTTCCTACCACTTCAAATCAGTGAAAATTGAAATGCATCCTAACATGTCCACATCTTGTAGGTGTCCTAATCATCTTTAGTAACACTTTAAGTTTTCTCTTTTGTGTATCATGATGAATTTGTGGCCTTTTGTAGACAGGTCCTTTGAAATGATGATGATTTTTATTCTTTTTGGGGGGGCGGTATTCAAATGGCCTCAACTTAGCCCGTGAGAGCCCATGAACCTGGTTTCTTTGTCTTTTGGGCACTGTTTCTAACATTCTCAACAGCATCCTTGCTTTCTTTCAAGAAGAAGATGTCCGGACACATGATGTTTTTCTACAGCAACAACCTTCCTGATTCCTTGTGCAAGAAAAGACAACTGGAGAACCAAGCACGAGCACTAGGGTTACACGTGAGAGTACACAGTGACCAAAAGCTCTATTTCTGTTGGACACATTTTGGGAACCACGCTAGAAATGATATTTATTTTGGAAGCGGTCTGGGTTCACACTGATTCTTTTTGTTTGAGACTTTATTGACTATCAAAACTCTCTACTCTATCGATTACATCTGAATTTGTGGAATCCAGCCATATTTCCCGGAAGTGAGTCCCTCTTTTGCTGTCTTTGCCATCCACCCTTCCCCCTCATACTAACAGTATTCTCTGCAAAACTGTAGCCCCAGTCACGTCGGTCAGCCCAGGGCCACCAGACAGATCTTTCTCCCAAAACTTTATGCCTGCAGCTGCAGCATAGAGGGTTGGCTCGGTCCCAGCCTTGTCTTTTTATTTTTTTTTATTTTTTATTTTTTTTTTTCAACGTTTATTTATTTTTGGGACAGAAAGAGACAGAGCATGAATGGGGGAGGGGCAGAGAGAGAGGGAGACACAGAATCGGAAACAGGCTCCAGGCTCTGAGCCATCAGCCCAGAGCCCGACGCGGGGCTCGAACTCACAGACCGCGAGATCGTGACCTGGCTGAAGTCGGACGCTTAACCGACTGCGCCACCCAGGCGCCCCCAGCCTTGTCTTTTTAAACAGCCATTTCCTCCATGTAATTTCTCTCCAGTTCTCTCTTCCTTTGTTTAACCAACACAAGGGCAAGCCACTACATCTGCTGGAAAACAGACACCAGGAGGTGCGTTAAAGCTAGTCTCACAAGCACACTCATACTCCGAGTGTGATTACTGTATCTTCCCATAGCTTTACCACCATGTCATTTCCCAAAATTCTGTCTTCTCTCCCCTCCCCCTCCTCTTATATCGCCCAGCGGTATTGGTTGGTGCCAGGGTATCAGATACAGTAGCCACAACATTTCAGGCTTGTAAGGACAAATATTTATTTTTCACTTGTGGGAGTTTTGTCCAATGCTGCAGGTCAGTTATGGGCCTGCCTCTGTATGACTTCCTTCTGGAATCCGCACTCACGTACAGCCAATCCTGGGAGATGATGTCCTCACAACAGAGGGAAATGATAGGAACTTCCAAGACCTCGGTAGGTTTGGGCTCAGGCTTGGCTTGTGTCCTGGCCTTCACCTTGGACCGGTCAAAACACGTTCCAAGGTCACATCCAATATCAGCGAGGTAGAGAGATATATTCTTTCCATGGAGTGGACCGTGGACACTGCAAGGCATACGGCAACATGTGAAGGTGTATAACTCTGTAACAAAGGGAAAACGCCAATTGGAGACAATAATTCAGTTGACCATAGCTGCCAACCTTTCCCACCAAAAGCCCTTGGAGAAGGCTACGGGACAGAGCCTCTGGCAATTTTGTCGATTTAAGATGCAAAATACTGCCTTTTGTTGTAAGCTTTAATACCTAGCCATTATTCTGGAACACTATGAAAATTCTCACTGGATGTTCATCCTCTTACACTTGTTTTAACTAAAATAAAGAGGAATTTGTCTTAAAGATGCAGGTGTGTTTCGTAGATAGGTCTAGGAAAGCTACTAGAATCAGGGAGGTGCGAACCATTAGAGATTTTTAGGGAGTCCTCTCACTCCATGTCTTTACTCTGGGTGTTCTCTACTCTTCTTTCCGAGCCCAGAACGGGACTATATCACCTTGGTGCTAAACATAACTTCCTGGGAAGGGAACTCTGATTGGCTCAATCAGAATAAGATGCCCACATCTTTTTTTTTTTTTTAATGTTTATTTATTTTTGAGACAGAGAGAGACAGAGCATGAATGGGGGAGGGTGAGAGAGAGAGGGAGACACAGAATCGGAAGCAGGCTCCAGGCTCTGAGCTGTCAGCACAGAGCCCGACACAGGGCTCGAACTCACAGACTGCGAGATCACGACCTGAGCCAAAGTTGGATGCTTAACTGACCGAGCCATCCAGGCGCCCCAAGATGCCCACATCTTATCCAAGCAACTATGGCTAGATTGAGAGACATTCTTGTGAAGACCAAACATGGCAGCCAGAAACCCTAACTTGGGTGACCCTAGGGATTTGTAGGAGGAGGTAATTCCTAGAAAAGGTGAAAATAATGGGAGTGGGGCACTGACACCAAAAGGTAACAACTCAGTCTCATTTAAAGACCAGGAAGGAAGCGTAACACCTGAGAAGTAGCTCTTGGTCTTTGACAGGAAGTTACTAGGTACGTAACAAAGAGTGATATAAGTGGGTTGATTCAAATCTTCTTTCAAGGAACGTAGTGTAAAAGTAGAGTCTGCACTATGAAGTGCCTTTTCTCAAAAATAATTAGTTTGTTTTTTCTCTATATTTCTCTACAGAAAAAGAGTCCATTCACCCTCTACAATTTCTATACCGTATCTTCATTAAAATGTCAGAAGGATACACCCTAAAATTGGAGACCAGAGCACTGGGGGTAAGGACTAAGTGCTACTTAGGTTAATAAATGGTGAGTGTTCCATCTTCCTAACATAAAAGGGAAGAGACATTGGCCACATCCACCATGAACTCCCCAAAGGAAGGAAAGTTGATTAAAGTGTTCTGAGGCTATAGCTAATGGGACACAAATTACGGATCCACAAACCATTTCTGAATAGGTCAACCACGCCACGACCTATTTTAGCAAATACGCTCTGAGATGGGTTATGAATCTCATAAGCAATGAGAAGGTCCATTTTCTGCCTTTGTTTGTAAACAGGTCAAAACAAACTTATAGATCATAAATGAGGTGGTTGGACTCAGGCAATGGACCCCAAACCAGAAGGGGCTGGAGACACTGGAGCTCTGCGGCCAGTGGCCATTTGATAACATTGGGCTCAAAACATGCTCCCCTTATATTTAGCTCTGAGGTCATATTGCGTATGTGTTCTCCCTCTCACTTCTCCTAAAGCTTAGAATGCTATACCCTTTTGTATCACGCGCTAATATCTGTGGGGGCTCGAAACATTTCAGGATAAGCCAGCAAAATTAAAGCATGGCCTAGGAAAATTCCCAACATAACAAGTCTATGATTATCTCCAGCTGGCTGGAAGCGATTTGGCCCACTGCCAGAACGCAGGGTACAATTGAATGTAGCAGAGCCTCGTGTATGGGGGGACAGGAAGGAGGGGCTGCTGGTGTTCTCTCTACCTCATCCCCCCTTGCCATGGTGTTTTACCGCTGGATTGCTTGCTCCTTGTCTCTGTATCTGGCCTGGACGGCAGTCATGGCAATATGTGGGAGAAGGTATAGGCCTGTCACTGGCCATCCACTGACCTACCAGTAAGATCCACCACCTGAGAGAAGATAAAGGGGTTAGGATCTTCTACTGGGTGCCTCCTACTAAACCCTCCTGAGCCTCCCACTGAACTCAAGAGTAAGTCAGTGGATTCATGGCCCAGAAAGGAGTTGATTCAGAAGAGTGTGGCAATAGTGGGCAAGTCCATGGGATCCCGTCCCAAACTGCCACCCCCCATGTGCCAGATCCAGGCAAGGGTCACCAGTAAATGCGTGGTTTTGTGTTGTCTCAAAGTAAACTTCAAGGGAGAGGAGGATCATCACCCAATAGCCACTTCTTGTCTTTCTGTGACAGTTAATTTTATGTGTCAACTTACCTGCGTCACAGGGTGCCCAGGTATTTGGTCACATTATTTTGGGTGTTTTTGTGACTGTGTTTTTATTATTTATTTATTTATTTATTTATTTATTTATCTATTATTTTCAAGTATAGTTGATGCACAGTGTCACATGAGTCTCAGGTGTACCACATGGTGATTGGACAAGTCTATACCTAATGCTCTGCTTGCTGCAAACGTAGCCGGCATCTTTCACCATGCAACATTATAATACCATTGACTATATTCCCTGTGCTGTCCCTTTTATTCCTGTGACTTATTCATTCCATAACTGGAAGCCTGTGTCTCCCCCACCCTCTTACCCATTTTGCCCAGCCCCACCACCTCCTGCAAAGGTGGCTTTTTTAGAGGAGATTAACATTTAAATCAATGAACTTTGAGTCAGGCAGATTGCCTTCCATACTGTTGGTGGGCCTCATCCAATCAGGGGAAGGCCTGGCTAGAATGAGAGGCTGACCTTCCCTGCCTGCTTCAGGGGTTGCAGGCGCCCTTGTCACTGCTGTGTGTGTACGTGGCCCTGCTCCATCTGGAGAATAAGGCCTGGCTCCACACATGGCCCCTGAGAATACTTAAGAGTTATAGAAAATCAGAGGTCACAGGAGAGGCTTCCTTCATGCTTTTCTGAACAGAGCCAAGGGCTGTGGTCCAGGGCGTAATTACAAAAGTCAGCACAGAGTATGAAAGTGAGCAGAGCAACAGGTAACTGAAGCTTAATTCCGCAACAAGCGAGGATGAAAGAATGAGGGCAAGGTCAAAAAGTACCTTTTTGGGTTCGTGGTGGAGGATGAGAACTCATCTGCGAGCTAGAGTTGATCTCACAGATCCAATGGTAGGAAGGAGAGGGGTGTCGAGGCAGAGCCTGAGAGATCCCCAGGGCCAACAGCCCTCCCTTTGGTCACGTGTCCTCCTGAACCAAACAGACAAATAGACTTCTGCTCTTTATTTAACAGGAACCAGCTAGAAAATTAAATATCTCTGAAGATTTCTATGAAACCAAAACAAATACTCTCGGTTTAAATAAATGTGGAGACCTCCCCCTCCATTCGTGGCTGCCCTTTTCTTCTCTGACACATAATTCTTTCATTGCAACTTCAGAAATACCGGGATAAGCTGGATATTGCCATGACCTTTCAGTCATCGTATTGTAATCATCTGTGGTAGATTTGACTCGAGTAATAACAATGGCTCTCTCTTCTCACAGGCCGTGCAAATCATGAATGGCCTGTTTTACTGCGCGTTGGGCTTTCTCTGTTTTGCATTATTTGTCGAAGAAGAGAACAGAGAAGCTACTGGTTATATCCCTGTCATTGTTACACTAACTTACGTATTTTGTTCATCAACATTTGTGAGTAAAACGTGGTGTTATTGATTTTAACTTATTTCTTTTTTCTAACGTATCCAGGGAATTACTCAAGAGATCAAGCAATGAGCTAAAGACTCAGTCAATGTCTGACTCTAAGGAGCTCATTTTACTATGGAAACAAAATGGTGGGCAGGAATGGAGAGTAGATACTCAGGAAAAGTCTTTTTATGTTCGTTGCGCATTTTGATAAGTTCCTTGCGAGGGTGAGGGTGTGCGGGCAGAAAAGATTTTGAAGGAGTATGCTTGAAGAACAATAGAGAGAGTGACTATAAGGCTTTTTGGGGGATGGGGGAGGAGAGGCAGAGTGAAAATCCAAAGGTCTGAGCTTAATGTTTGGGGCTATAGTGATTTTTAGGGAGGTTACGTACGGAAAGAAAAGGGTCATGAGAGAGCCGTCAAGAATTTGGGGAAATGAAAACAGAGATTTCTTTTTCTGTTTTTCATTCATACTTTTATTTATTTATCAGTTAGAAAGGTAGTATACCGTAGAATGGGATTCCCCAATATGTGTGCCACAGAACACGAGTACCACAAGATAGTCTGCGCAGAAGGAGCTCTGAGGTCATATAGTCTATCACACCCATGTTTGCAGATTCATAGTATCCACTTTGATATTAAAGACTTGGAGAGGTATTGCAGGAGAGGAACTTGTCTAAAGGTATTTAAGTGGCCGTTTACAACACTTGCGATTTGACTCACTATCCCTTTGTTGACTAACATCTACTAATATCTGTGAAACTTGTAGTGAGAAAGGCGGATTTTGTTGTTGTTGTTGTTTTCATTTTTTTTTAATGTTTTTATTTATTTTTGAGACAGAGAGAGACAGAGCATGAGCAGGGGAGGAGCAGAGAGAGAGGGAGACACAGAATCCGAAGCAGGCTCCAGGCTCTGAGCTGTCAGCACAGAGCCCGACATGGGGCTCTAACTCACAGACCGTGAGATCATGACCTGAGCTGAAGTCGGAGGCTCAACCGACTGAGCCACCCAGGCGCCCCCGGATCTTGTTTTTCAAAAGCAAAGCCTCCAAGTCAGACAGTTCTGCCACTTAATTTGTGAAGCTTAGTTCTCTCATCTGTTAAAGGAGGCTAATAGTCACCATCTAGATTATTGCTTTGAGGATCCAGTAGGAGAATCTATGTACAGGGCCAACACAGTATCGTTCTATTTCTGTTTCCTCATCCTCCTCATTTTTTTCAGGAATTCAATAAGTACATATTTATTTATTTTTGCATTTTTATTTTTAGTTTTTAATTGACATCCAAGTTAGTTAGCATCTACCGTAATAATGATGTCAGGAGTAGATTCCGGTGATTCATCTCCTCCGTATAACACCCAGTGCTCATCCCAACAGGTGTCTGCCTCAATGCCCTTTGCCCATGTAGCCCGTCCCCCCACCACAACCCCTCCAGTCGCCCCGTTTGTTCTCTATATTTAAGAGTCTCTTATGGAAAACAGAGATTTCTAAAGTGGGTCTTTCAGGGGTGCCTCGGTGGCTCAGTCGGTTGAGCATCCGACTTTGGCTCAAGTGAGGAACTCACGGTTTGTGAGTTGGAGCCCCGCCTCGGGCTCCATGCTGATAGCTCAGAGTCTGGCGCCTGCTTTGGATTCTGGGTCTCCCTCTCTCTCTCTTCCTCCCCTGCTCGCTCTCTCTCTCTCTTTCAAAAATAAATAAAGATTTAAAACTTTTTTTTTTTAATTTTTTTTTTCAACATTTATTTATTTTGGGGACAGAGAGAGACAGAGCATGAACGGGGGAGGGGCAGAGAGAGAGGGAGACACAGAATCGGAAACAGGCTCCAGGCTCTGAGCCATCAGCCCAGAGCCCGACGCGGGGCTCGAACTCACGGACCGCGAGATCGTGACCTGGCTGAAGTTGGACGCTTAACCGACTGCGCCACCCGGGCGCCCCTAAAAACTTTTTTAAAGTAAACTTTAAAAAATAAATAAAATAAAATAAATACAGTGAGTATTTCGAGTAAGGCTATTGTAATATTTCCATAGGCCATGGTTGCTAAAGTGCCCACCAGAGACATGCCCAAATCTCAGGGAAGCCCAAAGCCATGGCTTCGCACAAGTTATTTTTTGTTCATAGTTACATCTAATCCAGAAGCAAATGACCAATCGGGGTGATCGGATTCATAAGCAATGTGATCTAATAACACAACCGATATTCCAATTGTATCAAGAGCCCCACTGAGCAGAGCCAAAAAGTTAACCAAAGGCCACATTTCCCCTTAGAGGAGAAAGGGTCTTATTAGTTCCTTATCCACCCTTTTGCACTCCTCAACCAAAAACTGGGCTTCAAGGGAGAGAAGATTTGAATGTAATGACTTTTCGCAAAAAGGCCTCTGACACATGCAACTGTAACAATTTCACCTACGGGGAGGGTCAGGTAGTAAGTGGTCTGGAAGGGAGACATTTCCTTAGAGGCTTTCTTACAGTGCTAGTCCCCAAGTTGAGGGCATTTACCAACACTCAGAGATTTCTGGAAAGAATTGTATGTCATAAAGAGAAATGCTTTAAACTGAGAGAGTACCATGAATCACGTAGAAAGGATCCGAAGCCCAAGCCACAGAAGAGAAGCTGTACCAGCAGAAATTAGCCACAAATAGTAATTATTCAATTTCATACTAGCGTGTATCAGGCACCATCCAAAAGCGCTTCAGGTCTGTTTTATATAATTGCCCCAACAGCTCCGTGATCCCTACTCTTGATCCCCATTTTACAAATTAGGAAACCGAGACTTAGAAAAAAATGTACATAAACTTCTACAGAGTGACCCAGCAGTACAGTGTCAGAGACTTTTTAAACATCAGGTCAAGATGCCCGGGCCTCCATGACAGGATCTCATCTTCCGGGACTGTGAGATCCCCAGCCCTGAGCCAAACTTTTGTTAATGCTCTGGGCAGGTTGAAGGCGGGTATAAGCTATAATACCGTTGGGGAAGATAATTAAATTCTTGATATACGAGACACAACAAATCTTTCGACCGGTGCCAGCAGGTGACGTTAGCACTCAGGACGTGAGGTTTGTGGAAGACAACCTGTCACTCTTCAGATCAAATGTTTTCTGAAGCTATTTCTGTTGATGACATCTTTCTTCCACAGCGTGATGGGGGGAGAGTTCTTGCAAGTGAGAGGCGCCCCACTGGCGGCTAGGGATGACTTCCTAATGATGCAGGTCATGAGCTTAATAAATGACACTCCAAACCAATGAAGTATCAACCTCATAAAATCATTGTGAGGTGGCTAAGTCCTGTCGCCAACCCAAAATTCCCTTAATGGCCAGGGACGTTAAAATATCTTTTCGTCTCTGTGACACCTGTGACAGAGGAATGGGACGTTCATTTTTCAGAGCGTCCGCTGGTGGTCATCCCAGGACTGCAGGAGTGAAAACCGCTTTCTTCTGAGAATTCAGTGATACGTTAGATCTCGAGAATGTCACTGGGATTGGGAAAGTTTGGGGGACCGTCAACAGGAGTGGGGGTTTACAAATGCCTGTTTCTATCCCCAGTTCATCAGCTCGGGCTCCATCAGCATACAAGCACAGAAGCATCCTACAAAATCCAAGGTATGTTGAAATGCTTGGAACAATGCCAAAGATAAAAAGGTCCCCTGGCACAAACTGGAGAGAAGCGATAACTTCTGAGCCACGTGTTTTTTTGGTTTTGATTGTTTGTTTGCTTTTTGTTTTTGTTGTTGTTTGTGGTTTTTGTTTTTTTGTTTTGTTTTGTTTTGCTTTTGCGGGGGATGGGGGGCTTTTCCAAACGTTTGGATAGGAAAAAAAGTCATTTGATTTTTATAAGGACGCCCTCCAGTGTGTATTTTGAGTATGGGTGTTAAGGAGGGTGTAGCGTGAGGAACCGGTTTTATAAGGCGTCTGGTGTGAGGATTTGGATGGAATAAATCATTTCGAGCTCTCTAAAGGGGTAGATAGAACCAAACAAAACTGACCTGGGAAGGGAGGCAGGGTGGGTCGGGCAAGCTCAGGAGATCAGTGTTTCATTAGGGAAGGACATAAGACAGAACAACGTGTGAAAAGAGAATTGCCTTTGGCGAACCCAGGTCCAGACACTATCATTGGAGTACAGATCAGGCATCATTAAAATATACTTAAAGGAGTCACATTCACCTTGAGAACTTCTTCCCCCCATGGCGGTTAGGATCACAGTTCTGGAGGTCGCCTGCCTGAATTCAGGTTCTGACTACCTTACCACTGACTGTGTGGGCAAGTTACTCTGTGCTCACACTCCTCGTCTGAAAAAACATATGGCCACTAATACCACCTGCTTCAGAGGATTGTTCTGAGGGTTAAAAGTGAGTAAATGAGCAACAGTCCTTGGCGTGCAGCCAATGCTTATTAGCTCTGCAAATCAGAACCTACTGAGGAAACAAGGTGCTTTCAGGGACTGGTGAAAGAAGAAACTGAAAACTCTTGTTTCATCATTCAGGGAAAGGTCTGCCTGTCCTTTCAGCGGGTTTTGCCCCAGAAAGATAGGGCCAAAGAGACTCAGGAGGCTCTTTGGCTCAGCAGCCACTTAGTGGCTATAACATGGGCATTAAGCTTTTATATCTTTTTTTAACTTCTACCACTATTAACATAGTTTTCTATCGTAGCCCTTTTTCTAAGCTTTGCCGTGGATTTCCAGAGTGTACATGTGACCCGGGTGTTACCTGGCATTGCTTTTCCCCCGGGGATATAAGTACAGTGGACCTCAAAGCCCAGGAAGGCCCGATGAGATTTTGCAGATCCCTGAAACTGACACTCTCATGCTCCGGTTTCTCTGAGCATACAGCCCCAATTTTTTTTTTAAATTTTTTAATGTTTATTTTTGAGACAGAGTTCAAACGGGGGAGGGGCAAAGAGAGAAGGAGAGACATAGAATCTGAAGCAGGCTCCAGGCTTTGAGCTGTCGGCACAGAGCCCGACGTGGGGCTCGAACTCACGAGCCGCGAGATCATGACCTGAGCTGAAGTCAGAGGCTTAACTGACTGAGCCACCCAGGCACCCTGTATACTACTCCAATTTTGCTTCACAACATCAAAAAACAAAATAACCCACAGAAAAAACAAACCCAGGCATGAATGAACTTGGCTAAACTTGGCCTCTTGCTCAGTTTTCACAAAAACTCACAAAAAGTTTTTTTTGTTTTGTTTTGTTTTTGTTTTTTCCTTGAGGGATGGTGGGGGAAGATCATGACTCTAGTTTCCCAAGGTCTAGCCATGATCCAGCTCCCCCTGTAACTCTCCCCCCAACCTCCAGCCTCGCTGTTTTCCGCTCTCCCTTTCCCTCTCCTCACTCCACCTCAAGAAGCAAAAATAGACTCTTCTTCGAGACTCACGCAGAGTAACTCTATTTCCTTCTCTGGAAACACGTAACATCACTCCTCACAGAAGTGCAGACACTCTTCTACCTCAGGGACACTTGCCCAGGAGTTTCCCAGACTAATGTGGCTCAACTTCATAAGAAGAAATCAAATAATGATTTATCAGGTCATGAACAAATGCTGTGGAAAAAGTTATCCTAATAGCAGCACAATATTCTGTTATACTTAGGTACCATCATGCACCTGTAGTGTGCTCAAATTCCAATATTCAATCAAAAATAGTTACTGAGTTTCAGGCCTGTTCTGTGTATGTAGCATGTATCAATGAGCAAACAAAGATTGATTGCCTCCATGGAGCTGAGACCCTAATAGCAGAATAAAGACAATAAACATGACAAGTAAGGAAACAATACAGTGTGCTAGAAGGTGATAGCTGCCATGGAAAAAAAAGAGACATGATAGGGGCTGTCACTGGGGGCTGTTTAAGTAAGATTATCCAAGTTAAGTCTTTTTTTTTTTTTATTTATTTAAATCCAAGTTAGTTACCATACAGTGGAGTATTGGTTTCAGGAGTAGAATTTAGTGATTCATCACTTCCATTAAACATCCAGTCCTCATCTCAACAAGTGCCCCCCTTAATGCCCATCACCCTTTTAGCCCATCCCCTACACCCACCACCCCTCCAGCAACCCTCAGTTTGTTCCCCGTCTTTAAAAATCTCTTACAGTTTGTCTCCCTCTCTGTTTTTATCTCATTTTTCCTTCCCTTCCCCTATGTTCATCTGTTTTGTTTCTTAAATTCCACATATGAAGGCAATCATATGATATTTGTCTTTCTCTAACTAACTTATTTCACTTAGCATAACACACTGTAGTTCCATCCGTGCTGTTGCAAATGGCAAGATTTCATTCTTTTTGATTGTCAAGTAATATTCCTGTGTGTGTGTGTGTGTGTGTGTGTGTGTGTGTGTGTACCACATCTCCAAATTAGTCTTATTAAGTAGGTGGCAATGGGGCAGAGCTTGAGGGAGAAAGTTAGCCACACTGATAGCAGACAGGATAGCATCCCCAGCAAAGGGATCAGCCATTGGAAGAGCCACAGAGTGAAAGCATATCTGGCACCTTCTGGCAAGCAGGCCAGTGTGGCTGCAGCCAAGTAGCTTAGGTTATGGGAGCCAGATCCTGCAGGGCCTCTTTGATGAGCTCTTGCCCTGAGGAAAATAGGGAGAGACTGGAGTATTCTGAGGAGAGACTTGATGAGGGTGTGCCTTAAAAGGATCATTCTGACAGAAATTCGCTTGATGATTACATGCAAGAGGTGCCAGGTTAGAGGCAGGGAGGCCAGTTACAGGGCTACTGTCAGCCAGGGAAAAGATGGCAGTGGTTTGAACAGAATAGATGAAGCGGAGGAAATGATAAGTGTTTGGCTACTGGATATATTTGAAGGTGATGCCAACAGGATTTCCTGATGGGTATAGGGTGTGAGAAACAGAGCGAAACCAGGAACTAAAGCAAAGTTTTTGTCTTGAGCAATTAATTGAAAGGATTAATGAATTGGGAATCTCAAGATATGAAATAATATTGAAAGCAATGAGACTTGCCAAGACCTCCAGTGGAAGGGAAAAGCAAAGAAGAAAACAGAAGGCTGAGCCCTAGGGCACTCCAAGATGACGACTAGGAAGAAGAGGAGAAAAATAATATTTTTAGTTGAAAAGTTTCTTAATTTACTGTCATTTCCTAAAGAGTACATGTTACTTATATTTTATTCATGTGTATCCCTTCAAATTTAAGCTGAAAATGAATGTAGGGCATATGTCTTCTGCCCTAAAATTTTTAAAATTATTTTTTAAAAATAAAACCCATTAGGCTGCCCCTTAGTTGGGTATAGATATTTGAGTTCAACAACTGTTATTTTCTGAAAGCATACCAACTTATTTTCATGTTAACCTGGAAAAATCTTTAGCTGCCTAGGTAAACATATACCATGTTAATCAATTCTGGGTTTTTTTTAAGTGTACAATTCAATGATTTTTTTTTTTTTTTAGTGTATTCGCAGATGTGTGTGACTGCCGCCACAGTCAATTTTAGAACATTTTCAATGCCCCATAAACTAACCTTGTATCATTTATCTATTTATTGTTCCCCATACCACAACCCCCATTTTCCCTAGCCCTAGGAAACCACTAATCTGTGTTCTGTCTTTGTAGCTGTGACTAAACATTCATTAAAAAAGCAATCATAAAAAAAGCAATCATATGGGAATACAAGCTGGTGCAGCCACCCTGGAAAACAGTATGGAGGTGCCTCAAAAAACTAAAAATAGAACTACCCTACAACCCAGCAACTGCACTACTAGGCATTTATCCAAGGGATATAGATGTGCTGTTTCGAAGGGACACGTGCACCCCCATATTTATAGCAACACTATCAACAAGAGCCAAAGTGTGGAAAGAGCCCAAATGCCCATCGATGGATGAATGGATAAAGAAGATGTGGTGTATAGATACAATGGAGTATTCTCGGCAATCAAAAAGAATGAAATCTTGCCATTTGCAACTACGTAGATGGAACTGGAGGGTATTATGCTAAGTGAAATTAGTCAGAGAAAGAGAAAAATCATATTACTTCACTCATATGAGGACTTTAAGAGACAAAACAGATGAACATAAGGGAAGGGAAACAAAAAGAATATAAAAACAGGGAGGGGGACAAAGCAGAAGAGACTCATAAATATGGAGAACTGAGGGTTACTGGAGGGATTGTGGGAGGGGGGATGGGCTAAATGGGTAAGGGCCATTAAGGAATCTACATCTGAAATCTTTGTTTCACTATATGCTAACTAATTTGGATGTCAATTTTAAAAAATAAAAAGTAAAATTAACAATAAAAATATTTCAAAAATTTTTAAAAGTAATCATAAAAAAAGCAATCATATAATATGTAATTTTTCATGAATGGCTTCTTTCACTTAGCATAATGCTTTCAAGGTTCATCCATGTTGTAGCATATGTGAATTAGTACTTCATCCTTTCTATGGCTAAATAATATTCCATGGTGCTGCTATGCTACATTTCATTTATCCATTCATCAGTTGCTGAACATCTGGGTTTATTCCACCAGGAGTAGTGCTGTTGTAAACACGTGTGTACAATATTGTATTTGAACGTGTTTTTAATTCTTTTTAGTATATACCTACGAATAGAACTGCTGGGTTGTATGGTAACTCTGTTTAACCATTGAAGGAAATGACAGTCTATGGTTTCTAAGTGATGACACCATTCTCTACTCCACCAGCAGGATTCGCATTTCTCTATATCCTCACCAACACTTATTATTACCTGACCTCAGACTTTAGCCATCCGAGTGGGTCTGAAGTAGCATTTCACTGTGGTATCACTATGCATATCCCTGTTGACTACTGATGTCATGCATCTTTTCATATGCCATTGGCCGCTTCTTTGTCTTCTTTGGAGAAAGGTCTGTTCAAATCCTGTGCCCGTTTAAAATTAGTTATTAGCGAGGGGCCTGGGTGGCTCAGTCCGTTAAGCATCTGACTTCAGCTCAGGTCATGATCTCATGGTCCGTGAGTTCGAGCCCCACGTTGGGCTCTGTGCTGACAGCCCGGAGCCTGGAGCCTGCTTCGGATTCTGTGTCTCCCTCTTTCTCTGCCCCTCCCCTCTCATTCTCTGTCTCTGTCTCAAAAATAAATAAACATTTAAAAAAATAATAATAAAAATAAAATAAAATTAGTTATTAGCCTTTTATTATTATTCAGTTATAAGAGTTTTTATGTACTCTAGATACAACCCCTTATCAGATATATGATTTACAAATATTGTCCATTCCGTGGATTATATTTTCACTTTCTGAATAGTATCCTTTGAAGCATGGAAGTTTTAATTTTGTGGAAGCCCTAACTTATCAATTTTTCTTTTGATGTTCTTGTTTTTGGTGTCATGTTTAAGAATCCATTGCCACAACCAAAGACCCAAAGAGTTATGCCTGTTTTCTTCCAGGCATTTTATAGCTTTAGGTCTTATATTTAGGTCTTTGATCCGTTTTGAGTTAATTTTTGTTGATGATGTAACCTTAGGGCCCTATTTCATTTTTTGCATGTGAATGTCCAGTTGTCCCAGGATCATTTGTCGAGAAGACTATTTTTCCTTCATTAAATTGTCTTGGCACCTTTGTGGGTTTGTTTCTGGACTTCACATTCTATTTTATTGATCTACATGTCTTTTCTTATGCAAGTACCACAAAGTCTTGATTACTGTAGCTTTGTAGTTCATTTTAAAATCAGAAAGTGTGAGTTCTTCCATTTTTCTCTTCTTTTTTCAAGGTTTTTATTTATCATTCCGAGGCTCTCTCAATGCCATACAAGTTTTAGGATCAGCCTACCAATTTCTGTAAGGAAAAACAGCTGGAATTCTGATAGGGATCCCACTGAATCTGCAAGTCAATTTGGGGAGTATTGATCTTAACATCCGTGTGAACGTGGATATTTTTGCATGACTCTTTCAAAAATGTTTTTTCGTTTTCAGAATTTTGCACTTCTTTTGTTAAGGTTATTCCTAGATACTTTGTTCTTTTTGATGGTATTGTAAATGGAATTTTTTTTTAATTTTATTTTCAGATGGTTCATTTCCAGTGTATAGAAATACCATTGATTTTTTATTCATTAATCTTGTGTCCTGTCCTTTTTGCTAAAGTTGTTTATTAGTTCTAATCATTTTTAGTGTATTCCTTAGGATATTCTGGATAGAGGAACAGGTATCTGTGAATAGATCCTTGACAAATCTGGATGCCTTTTATTTCTTTTTATTGCCTAACTGCCCTGGCTAGAACCTCTAATACAATGCTGAGTAGAAGCTGTGAAAGCAGACATTCTTGTCTTTTCCTGATCTTAGGAGGAAAGCATCCAGTGAGTGTGCAGGAAGTAAGCAAACCAGTAAGTAAGTTCGCTATGGGTTTTTCCTAAATACCCTTACCACATTAAGGAACATGCCAACTACTCTAGTTTCGTAAGTGTTTTAATCACGAAAGGGTCTTGGCTTTTTGTCAAATGCTTTTTCTGCATCTATTGAGATAGTCATACGGCTGTTTTTCATCTTATTGGTCTGATGTATTACATTGATTTTTGGAAATTAAACTGACCTTGCATTCATGGAATGAATCCCATTTGCTCATGGTGTATATAATGCTTTTTATATGTTGCTGGCTTAGGGGTTTTTTTTTGCATTCACGTTCATAAGAGATATTGGTTTATAGTTTTGTTATTGTGATGGCTTGGTCTGGTTATGGTATCAGGGTAATACTGGCCTCCTAGAGCGAGTTAGGAAGTGTCCCCTCCTATTCTATTTATGGAAGAGTTTGTGAAGCAATGGTATTAATTCTTTAAATATTTGGTAGAAGTCACCATTGAAGTCATCTGGAACTGGCTTTTTCTTCATGGAAGGTTTTTATTATTATTTCAGATTTGTTACAGCTTTGTTCGGATTTTCTGTTTCTTCTTGAGTCCGTTTCAATAGTTTGTACATTGCAAGGAATTTGTCCATTTCATGTAGGTTGTATAATTTGTTGCCATATAATCGTCCATAGTCAATGTCATCAGCAAATCTTGCTTTACTTGCTTAATCATTTACTTTAGTTCTCTGGCCGTCTTTATGGCTATTTTGAAGTCTTTGGCTAATGAAGTACATCTGGCCACTCTCACAGACAGTTTCTGTTACCTGCTTTTTTTTCTTTTTTTCTGATGTGTAGGTCAAAGTGCACAGGTGTATAGACACTTCTGTTTCTTTGCCTGTCTCATAAATTTCTTGTTGTTGGAAACTGCGCATTTTATTTTTTTTATGTTTATTTATTTATTTTGAGAGAGAGCATGCACTGTTATGCCCAGAATTCGTGATCCCCAAAGACCACTAGGGAGCCGAGTCCGATGCAAAAGCAAAAGAGCCTTTATTCGAGCTAGCTCGAGCTCAGTCCCCTACCTGCACCGACGCAGCGGTGAGATACCAGGGAGAGAGAGCGAGTTTCAAAAGCACAAAGGTTTTATTGGGGTCTAGGGGCAGTTGGTGAGGTAACGGCTGTGGCCTCAGCCGATTGGCTGGGGAAGGGTTGGAGTCCTGTTACGCAGGTCGCTGGGCGTGTTTTGATCAGGAAGTTTGAATGGGTGAGCGGGAGGTTACTCAAGGGGAGGAGGCATGGTCTAGGTGAAGGACACAGAACAAGATGGAGTCGGCCGGCGTAGGCCCGCCCTTTCAGCACCAGGGAGGGACAGAGAGAGAGAGAAGGAGAATCCCAAGCAGGCTCCATGCTGTCAGCACAGAACCCCATACACGGCTCAATCTCACAAACCGTTAAAATCATGACCTGAACCGAAATCAGGAGCCAGACACAACTGACTGAGCCACAGATGCTCCGGAAACTGGGCAAATACATTGTAGCAACTCTGGGCACTCAGAACTCAGAGTTCCCAGCCCAAGGGCTTATGATTGTTATTTGATGTGTTTTGTTTTGTTTTGTTTTGTTTTGTTTTGTTTTGTTTTGTTTTAAGGGCTGGCTGAAATAATTTCCTGCAGTCTGTTTCTCCCTCTCTGTGTTAAATTGCTCCTCAGGGGTGAGTGCAGCTTTAGGTATATCCACAGTTGCCCTAGGATGCTGTTCTCTATTCTGTGACCCACTTCTCCCCCAGGCAAAATCTCTGAGCCAAAGCTCTGCTCCTAGGATGGGGGGGGGGGGGGCGTTGCAGAGGGACAATGGAGGGCTTCTCTCTGAGTGACACCCCCACTGTAAGAACTGAGGGCTTGCTGGAGGGGCACAGCTTGCCTCTCATGATGTGGAGCCCCTACCCCGTAAGTGAAGGCAAGAGTGATCGGGACCTGGTACCCACTGGCACTGCCACCAAGAGAAGGCCCTCATCCCACAAGTAGGGGCAAAAGGAGAGAGTCCACCTCTCTTGACTGCACTCGGACTTAGCCTCAGTAGCAAGTAGCTGGGAGCATGATTAGAAATGTTAAGCAGATGATCTGCTGCTGGGGGTGGGGGGGGGGGGGGGGGGGGAGAGAGCTCTAGCTAGCACTCTGGGAAAAGGGTAGGGGGAGAAGGGACCTGCACCAACCCAGAGTGTTCTTGTGGAACCCGGAAGGGGGTGAGTGGGCGTGGCTCTTGGTTCAGATACCGCAGACTCCTACAGTTTTTTGACTTGTAGTAGGTGTTTTAAAAATGTTTTCAAGTTTATTTATTTATTTGAGAGAGACAGAGACCGTGTGAGTGGAGAAGGGGCAGAAAGAGAGGGAGAGAAAGAGAATCCCAAGCAGATTCTGCACTGTCAGCGCAGAGCCTGATGCAGGGCTCGAGCTCGTGAAAGCGTGAGATCGGGACCTGAGCTGAAACCAAGAGTCGGATGCTTAACCAACAGAGCCACCCAGGCGCCCCTAGTAGATTTTCTTGACTGACCGTTTCGGCATTTGTTGTAGGCCCTTAGGACTCCAGAGATTTTAATTGTTGGGGTTCTTAGTAATTTTCACAAATTTGGCTGAGGAGTTGGTCCATGGAGTTCCTCACACTCTCATGCTGGAAGCGGAATGCTTCAAAAATAATAATGTTGTATATTTAAATCAAATGTTTGATCAGGATCTGGGGGAACATAAATATTTAATTTTTCAATTAAATTTATTTATTTTCAAAGAGACAGAGATAGCCCGAGCAGGGGAGGGGTAGAGAGAGAGGGAGAAAGAGAGAGAATCCCAAGCAGGCATCTGTGCTGTGGGGCTCGAACTCACGAACCATGAGATCATGACCTGAGCTGAAATCAAGAGTTGGGCGCTTAACCGACGGAGCCACCCAGGCGCCCCTGGAACATAAATATCTCTCTATAGGTGATCCTGGCTCATAAGCCTTTCTGACCTCATACGTGGACACAGGGTAAGTGTGCAGAAGCATTATAAGTGTGCATTTTCTGGAGCATACCACAACCTGGCTTTGTACTAAGGAAAGGTCTTTCTAGCTGACACGCCCTGAGTATAGCTCTACATTTCAAAAAGATGAATTGGAATCCTTAGCACAGCCTGCCAGATTCCTCATAATCCAGCCCTGCCCACTTCACCCACATTGTATCCAACTTCCCTTCATGCCCCACATTCCAGCCACACCCAACGATTCATTTTCCTGAAGACCTTCTTTCCCACACGTCTGAAATTTTGTATACACCTTCTCTCTTCCGTAAGACATTTTCTCAATTTTGTCCACCACTCAATTTGTCCACCACTGTGAACTGAAACCTGGCTATAGCAAGGAAAGACAGGCTCTACTGGGAAGAAGCCAGGGTCCTAGCATCTGGGAAGTGAAGAACCAAACTTAGAAAATACACAGGATCTGAGGGGCACCTGAGTGTCTCAGTTGAGTGTCTGACTTCGGCTCAGGTCATGATCTTATGGTTCATGGGTTCAAGCCCCTCATCAGGCTCTCCACTGTCAGTGCAGAGCCTGGAACGTGTTTCAGATCCTCTGTCCCCCCTCTCTCTGCCCCTCCCCTGCTTGTTCTCTCTCTCTCAAAAATAAAATAAACACTAAAAGAAAAAGAAAGAAAGAAAGAAAGAAAGAAAGAAAGAAAGAAAGAAAACATAGGATCTGAGAAAGTTCCAGAAGCCAGAAACAGAAAACCCAGAAGTGCAAGCTATCTTTTAGCAAGGAGAATCTGGCCAGGTTGTTACCATCACTAGAGATCACAGCTTCTCTCTAGCACCCAAGTGCCCCACCATCCCCACCGTATAACATCTGAGCTGCCCATTCTAGGTATGAATTCCAGTCTTCTGTTCATCTTTAAGTTACTTGCTCAAGATTCACAATCCTTGGGAAGAGGACTGCATTGGCAATGCCCTGGCTCTGCCTCCTACAGATTGAAGTCATAGCAAAGTTTGATAAACTTCTTTCATAAAGACTTAACAAGTGAGAGCTCCCAAAATGAAAGGGCGGTTGCCTGCTGAACAATCAAAATTTAATATGCCCACTTAAGTTCTTTCTTTGGTTGATCAGTATCAAATCACTTCCTTCTTCCCATTATTTAAAAAAAAAAAATCCTCTTTAAAATGTAACAATCCCTTACACATTAAAAAAAAAAAAATCCATGGAGTCCCTTCTCAAAGGGGCAGAGTTTCTCTTCACAGGTCATGCAGGATCAGAGTGCCATTCAAAAGAGAGCAGATACCGGGGCGCCTGGTGGCTCAGTCGGTTAAGCAGTGACTTCAGCCCAGGACATGATCTCATGGTTCGTGAGTTTGAGCCCCACATTGCACGCTGGGCTGACAGCTTAGAGCCTGGAACCTGCTTTGGATTCTGTGTGTGTGTGTGTCTCTCTCTCTGCTCCTCCCCTGCTCATGCTCTCTCTCTCTCTCTCTCTCTCAAAAATAAATAAACTTTTTTAAAAATTTTAAAAAAAGAGAGCTTCTTGAGGGAAGCTGGGAACTATGGAAAGGCAGTAAGTAGTAGTAAGGTGACCTTACTGGGGTACGAATGACACTGGCAAATCCTGGACCTGAGGCTTATTCATAGCATGATGTTTATGAAATTTTGTCAAATGAAATATAGTGTTTGTAATTTTGCCTCCCCCATTAGTTTGTAAGACTTTCAGGTAGAACACTGTGTTTATCCCTAACACAGTGTTCAGCATGTTGCAGGCCCTGTTTAATAATTTGTCGACTAAATAAATACTTCCTCTGAAAAAAAAATTTTTTTTATCCTGCTGGGTTCCAGACAAATTTGAGGCAGAGTCTTGATATCAACCACAGTAAGATTCCAGAGAGTCAGATAAAAAATTTCCAACTTGAATGTTCTAGGAAGGACAGCAGACTGACTGATTGCTTCATCAAAACCTGTTTATGCTGCACATGACCAGTTTTCTTTGTATGTCTGTTACAGCTTATTGCTAGCATGGTTATGAACATCCTAAGTGCCTGTTTTTCTGTACTTGGTATAATGATATTAAGTATTGCAAGTTTAACGTATTATCCAGACACCAATGAATACCTGTGGTCACATGTAAGTACCAAGTTTAATAACAACTGGATTAAAATTGTACATATAAATGGAAAAACTATAGTAAATGATGTGTGTTGCAATGGTAAAGTATGGAAATGACAACCAAATTTGATGCTTTGGCGTAGAAATATAAAAACAAACTGTATCTCCTCCAAATTTTTGCCATGGGAATATTAACAAATCAATTTCAGTCCAACTAAGGAAACACTAGAAACTTAAGAGAGAGAGATCAAAATTGTCATTATGTGAAGATAAAATGATAGGATCCCTAGAAAACCCCAAAGACTCAACTAAAAAAAAATGATTTAGTAAAGAAAAATGTAGACAATACATTGTCTTTACACTAGAAATTACCACTTAAATATTGAAGTAGAAAAAATGAATAACCCAATCAAAATAACAACAAAAATATTAAAAACATGATGGCTGTAATATAAGAACTGAATACTTTGAGAAACTACATTCTTTTTTATTTTAACATTTATTAACTTTTGAGAGAGAGACAGAGCATGAGTGAAGGAGGGGCAGAGAGAGGGAGACATAGAATCCAAAGCAGACTTCAGGCTCTGAGCTGTCAGCACAGAGCCAGACATGGGGCTGGAACTCACAAACTGTGAGATCATGACCCGAGCCAAAGTCAGACACGTAACCGACTGAGTCACCCAGGTGCCCCGAGAAACTACATTCTTGAATGCAAATTCACAATGTCATAGAATTACAAGATTCCATAAATTAATACATAGATGTGAGGTGATTCCATTTAGAATCCCAAAAATGTTTTGGGGAGAATGAAATAAAACTGCTCCAAAATGTGTATGGATGGAAGAAAAGATTGTGTGAAAAGGGCCAAGAAATTCTAGAAGCCACATAATGATTGGGGAGGGCCAGGCAACTTGTTACATCAAGAGATGATGCAGTATAATAAAAATGGTATAGTATTTACACACAAAAAGAAAAATTAATCAAAGAACAGAGAGTTGAGAAATCAATCCTAATATAGGCAAAAACATTATTTTATGGGAGATCACTTTACCAGTCAATATGGAAAAAGTGAAGTTTAATAAAATAATATTCAATCAATAAGCTCTCCATTTCCAAGAAAATAGTAATGGGCTCTACTTGGCAGTGTGTAAAAAGAAATCACAGATTCAATGAATGAGCAATGAAAAAGAAATAAAATTTCATGAATGAGCAATGAAAAAGAAATAAAGGAAAGAAATGAATGAACAAGCCTAAAAGCCATTGGAAAGTGGCATAAAGTATGGAATTAGTACATCTGTTACAAAAGCAAGTGAGAAGACCAAGAATGGGGGAAAAGAAACACATTTCACGTCACAAATATTTACGTCTTTGATATGCTACAGGCTGAGACAGCAATAACCCAAGGAGTGGGACTCCCCACCAACCAGTAGGCTGCAGGGGTGGGGCCACCACCACGGTGAGCTGAAGAAGCAGGGCCACCTCCTCAGCAGGCCCTGTGGACCGAGCATGGAGCCACACAGGATTATTCTCAAGCCTCGACATCTAAAGAGTTGCCCTATTGGGTTTTGGGCTTGCTTGGGGCCCATTACCCCATTTTCCTCCTTTTTTAAAAATGTTTTAACATTTATTTATTATTGAGAGACAGAGAGAGACAGAGCATGAGCATGGGAGGGGCAGAGAGAGGAGGAGACACAGAATCCGAAGCAGGTTCCAGACTCCAAGCTGTCAGCACAGAGCCCAACACGGGGCTTGAACTCACAAACTGCGAGATCATGACCTGAGCCAAAGTCAGATGCCTAAGCAACTGAGCCACCCAGGCGCCCCAGCCCTATTTTCTTTCTTATATCTCCCTTTTGGAATGGCAATATCTATCCTATGCCTGTCCCACCATTATGTCTTAGATAACTGGTTTTCTGATTGCACAGGTCCACAGATGGAGAGGAATTTTACCCCAATATGGACCATTCTAGGAGTCTCATCCATAACTGATTTAGATGATTTAGATAATTTAGATGATAGGATTTGAGGCTTTCTGATCTAATGATATTTAGGTCAGATTTTGGACTTGGAGTTGATGTTAAAATGGGTCAAAACTTTTGGAGATATTGGGATCAGGCAAATAGATTTGGTACATGGGAGGGACAGGCAGAGCAGAGACAAACTATTATGGGTTGAAATGTGTCCCCCAAAAAGATGTGTCCTAACCCACAGTACCTCAGAATGTGACGTTGAGAACAAAGTCTTGCGGATGTAATTAGTTGAGATGAGGTCATACGCAAATAGAGTGGGCCATTAATCCAATAGAACTCGTGTCTTTATAAGAAGAAAGAAATTTGGACACAGACATGGAAAGAAGATGGCCATGTATACATGAAGGCAGAGGTTGTAGTTATATTGATACAAGCCAAGGAACCCTTCTGGGGCTACCAGAAGCTGAAAGAGGTAAGGAAGAATCCTCTCCTAAAGACTTTGGAATGAGCATTCTGTTGCCAATACATGCTTTTTGGACTTTGACCCTCCAGAACGGTGAGACAATAAATTTCAGTTGTGTTAAGCCACCCAGCTGTGATACTTTATTACAGGGCCCCTGGGACACTAGTATAGCAGGCCAGTAAATAGCCATCCACTTTTCTTCTCTCACATTCTGAACCAACTGAGATAAAATACGACAATCAAGCAGACGTAAATAAAAACTATCAGCTTTATGATGATTATTATAGTTGGAGAACACGTTTTAAATCTTTGACCAAATGAACTTGCTGCAACCTCTCTCCATGAATTAAACTTATCTACCTAGATACAGATAGACGACAGGTCTCCTTGTGCTGGGACCAGGCAGGTATCAGAGGTTGAGGAGAACTTGGGGTCATAAAGACAAAACGATTCTGAAAAAAAAAAAGGGAAACAACCCAGAAGGGGCTGGGCTCCTTCTTGTGAAATCATGAGTTAGATAAATCTCTGCTTCTCAAATGGGGAATTGTAAATGAGGAGCGTTAAGAAACACTAGAAGCCACTCCTAGAGCAGAAAGTCCTACTATGGGCCGTGGTGGAAATGTGGAAAGAGAGAGAGAATGGTTCCACCCACTACATGTAATAATGTTTATGGTACATAGGTTAAGAGAAAATAGAACATGCAAATTATATGTGCATTAAATGGAAAAGCACGAAACACAAAGCATGCAATGAGTCTTACCAAAAGAGAAATTATGAAGAGAGAAAAGATGGGCACTCAGTGCCAAACCCTGGAGAATTTCACCCAGCCCACGGTACTAAGGTAATCTCTCTGCTTTCCAGTCTGGTCACATGCAGAAGAGAAATAAAAGTATCCAACTTGTACAGTCATTACTAGAAGTAGGACTTGACATAATGCAAGGTGCGTATAAGAGTCCTTGATTAATTGAAAACATATTTTGTTCTTAGGAAAACTACACAAAAATCCTCATAGTTGTGAGAGACTGATAGGATGAATGATCTTTATTCCCTGCTTGTGAAGTGTTGTTCTTGTATAATTTTTAAATGGCTAATTAATATGAGGAATGTTTCTTTTCTTTCTAATTCAGATAGCTGGTAGTATGCTTTTACAATATGTACTCTTCACCACGATCGTGGAAGTGATCTGTGCATACGTGACTGTCAAGTGGATTGAAGCAGCAATGCGTCCTGTAGAATGCAGTGAGATAAGTGAGTAATTTTGTTTCTGGCTGGTCAGTCAGGAGAAAACAGCTTCTGTTAAGGATCTGCAGGGAAACCATCCAAATCCTAGGGGAGAACACAGGCTGTAACCTCTTTGCCATCAGCCATAGCAACTTCTTACCAGAGGTGCCTCGGGAGGCAAGGGAAATAAAAACAAAAATGGACTATTGGGACCTCATCAAGATAAAAAGCTTCTGCACTGCAAAGGGAACAATCAACAAAACTAAGAGGCAACCGTCAGAATGGGAGATGTTTACAAAGGACGTATTTGATTAAGGGTTAGTATCCAAAACATCTAAAGAACTCAGCACCCAAAAAAACAAACGATCCGGTTTTTAAGAAATGGGCAGAAGACGTGTGTAGACATTTTTTTTTCCAAAGAAGACATCCAGCTGGCCAACAGACACATGAAAAGATGCTCAACATCACTCATCATCAGGGAAATCAAAATCAAAATTACAGTGAGTTATCACATCACACCAGTCAGAATGGCCGAAATTAATAGCCCAGGAAACAACAGGTGTTGGTGAGGATATGAAGAAAGGGGAGCCCCCTTACGCTGTTGGTGGGAATGCAAACTGGTGCTCCCACTCTGGAAAACAGTAAGGAGGTTCTTCAAAAAGCTAAAAATACAACTACCCTATCATCCAGCAATTGGACTACTGGGTATTTACCCAAAGGATACAAAAATCTGATTAGAAGGGATACGTGCACCCTGAGGTCTTTTAGACTTGCATCACCTAGAAGATTACTAGAGGAAATAAATAGACTGAAAAGATTTTACATAGACTGAAAAGCAATATGGGGACACTGAATGTTCTAGACTGTGAAATTCAAATTTAGTTATAAAGTTTTGTTGCCAAAGTTTGAGATCTTCCTGTCCCTTCAGAAAATTTAGAGGATTTTAGAGGACGCTGAAGAGACTGCTTCTGGAATAGAAGAATGAGGCTCTCTAAAAATCGATTCCTCCATAAAATAAATGAGAACACTGGGAAAAGTTGTCAGAATTAACATTTCTTACCTCTGGGAATTAATCAAAGACTTGTGACAATCCAGGGAACACTTATGCAAGAAACCATGGCTAAACCTTAGTAAGAACAGCGAGTTTTGTGGTTATCATTTGCCCGGTGCCCATCCCCCTTGTCCCATCTCCACAGTAACCTTTAAATGAAATAACCTTGCGACCACACTACCTGTAAAAAAAACACCAGCCTAACAACCACAAGCAGAGGAAAACTGAGATTGGAGTTGCCCAAAAATCAAAACAAAGCAAAACAAAAAACAAAAACAAAAACAAAAACAAAACATTCCCAGAGCATTGTTTCTGATTTGTCTGGCAGGTCCCTGGAAATCCCCACTGGCAAGTCTCTTTATTCACCTCTGAGCTCAATCACGGTGAAAAGTTTTCTAGGATGTTTGTCAGAACAATTAGTGGCCTTTAACACTGTGTTTGCCTAGAGCAGGGATAAGAGTTGGGTAAAACAAGAGGCTTACCAAAAAAAAGATAATAGAAAAAAACTAGGGCACAAGATGTCCGCTGGGGACCTTGAAACGGTGGTAATACTTGGAAATCAAGACCTTGTGCATATGCAGAGATGTGTGTGTGCCCAGGAAAGACCTGTCAATATGCTAACCTCCCACCTCTGGCTGATCTGAAGCTGTCTGCAAACAGGAAGTGATAGCTAATATAGAGTTGCAACCTGTCTTCCAAGCCTTAAAGTCTTACCCCAACACACACACACACACACACACACACACACACACACACAGCTTCTCAACAAAGCCTGGGAAATTTCTTGGTTCAAAGCAGTTAAGGAAATCTATGCCCAATCATGTAATGACACTAAGCTAACAGAGGCATCAGTGCCCATACAGGACATGGATACTGCACACAATTAGTTCAGGAAAGCCACCCCTAGAATAACAAAAACAACAACAAAAACCAGTCCCTGGGAGAATCTGCTTTCCAACATTGCTACATTATATTATCTTAAATATGAAATTTTTAACAAAAGAAATTATAAGATATGCAAAGAAACAGAAAACTATGACCTAAACACTGGGGAAAAAGCAATAGAAGTTGTACCAGAGGAAGCCTAGATATTGGACTTACTAGGGGAAAAAAAACCCTTTAAATCAGCTATTATAAGTATGCTCTAAGAACTGAAAAACCATGTCTAAAAAGTCTAAAGGAAAGTAAGAAAGCAATGTTTCATGATAAAGAATATCGATAAAGACAGAAACTATTGAAAAGAATCAAGTAGAAATTCTAGAGCAGAAAAATATGTAACTAAAATGAAAACATCATTCAAGGGGCTCAACAGAATATGTGATCTGACAGAAGAAATAATCCACCAACTTAAAGATAGATCAATTAAGGGGCACCTGGATGGCTCAGTTGGTTGAGCATCCAACTTCAGCTCAGGTCATGATCTCACAGTTTTTGAGTTTGAGCCCCGCAACAGGCTCTGTGCTGAGAGCCCAGAGCCTGGAGCCTGCTTTGGATTCTGTGTCTCCTTCTCTCTCTCCCCCTCCCTCTCTCACACTCTGTCTCTGTCTCTATATCTCAAAAATATATAAACATTTAAAAAAAATTTTAAAAGGTCAATTAAAATCATCTACTCTGTGGAACAAAATGATAACAAACGAAGAAAAATGAACAGAGCTTCAGACACCTTTGAAACACCATCAGTCATACCAAAATGTGCATAATGGAAGTTGGCATAATGGGAGGAGATAGTGAAAGAGAAAGCTACACAAAGAAGTCTTGAAAATATATTGGATGAAAACTTAAAAATTTGATGAAAAACATTACATATCCAAGGAGCTCAACAAACTCCAAAAAGGAGAAATTACAAAAGATCCAAACCTGGACATGTCACAACCAAGATGCTAATAGACAAAGACCAAGAGAAAATCTTGAAATCAGCAGAAGACAAGAATCCATCCTATAAAGGGGATCTTTAATAAAATTCCTCATCAGAAACTATGGAAGCCAAAAGACAGTGAGTGGTATGACATCTTCAGAACACTGAAAGAAAAACACTGTCAATCAAGAATTAGATATAATAAATATTACATTATTAATACTAAAATAATATTGATAACAAACTAAAAATAATTCAAAAATAATAAAAATAAAAATGTAATAAAGTGGCATAGAAGAAAAAATAAAATGGTATGGAAGAAAACATTTATTTAATGTAAAAGAGAGCAGTCAGATAGAAGGACAGACAGAAGAACAAAGACATACAACATAGAAAACTGACCATGAAATAGCAGACATAAACCCTATCTTATCTGTAACTACATTAAATGTAAATGTATTGAACACTCTAATCACAAGGCAGAGACTGGCAAAATGGATTTTTAAAATGAACTCCAATTGAATGATATATACAAGAGACACACCTTAGATTCAAAGACACATATTGGGAAATATGGTTGAGAAAGACTTATCCGACCTTGACCTAAAGAGATACTGGCATTGGGCAAGACGCTCAATTTCACTGAACTCTAGTTTCTAAACCTCTATGGTCAGAATAGATGGGAGGATGCCAAGAATTCTACAAAGGAAAAAAAAAAGACACAAATATGTACAATATAAGTATGGAAAATATATGCCATATAAACAGAAACCAAAAGAGAGCTAGAGCAGCTATAAAAATAATGTCAGACAAAATAGACATTAAGACAAAAAATATTTAGTAGACATGAAGAAGGACATATTTATAATTATTTTTTAAGTTAAATCTGTCAGGAACTCAAAGCAATTGTAAGCATATATGCACCAACAACAGAGTCCCGAAAACACATGAAACAAAAACTGGCAGATTGGGCAGGAAAAACACAAAGTTTAAAAAACAACAGTTGGAAACTTCAATACCCCATATTCAACAATGTATAGGAAAACTCTGCAGAAGAGAAAAGGCAATAGGAGAATTGAACAGCATTATTAACCAACTGCCTAGACCTAACAGACATCTATACGACACTCCATCCAACAACTCAAAGTACACGTTCTTTTCAGGTGCATGTAGAATATTCTCTGGGACAGACCATATTTTAGGCTATAAAACAAGTTTCAATAAGTTAGAAGGATGGAATTCATACCAAGTATTTTCTCTGATTATAATGGAAGTAAATTAGAAATCAGTAAAAGAAGTGGGTGCCTGGGTGGTTCAGTCAGTTAAGTGTCTGACTTTGGCTCAGGTCATGATCTCACAGTTCATGAGTTCGAGCCCCACGTCAGGCTCTGTGCTCAGAGCTCAGAGCCTGGAATCTGCTTCAGATTCCGTGTCTCCCTCTCTCTCTTCCTCTTCTCTGCTTGCGTGCTTGTGTGCTCGCTTGCTCTCTCTCTCTCTCAAAAATAAACAAACATTAAAAAAAAAAAGAAACTGGTAAAAGAAGGACATTTTAAACTATCACCAACATGTGCAAATGAAACAATACATTCCTAAATTACCAAAAAGTCAAAGAAGAAATCAAAAAGAAGAATAGAACACATTTTGAGATGAATAAAACAAACCACATACCATGATTTATTTGATGCAGCTAAAGTAGTGCTTAGAGGGAAATTCATAGCTATAAATACTATATTTTTAAAAAGAGAAAAAAGTCCCAAATCAGAAACCTAACTTTCCACCTTTAGAAACTAGAATGGGAATGGGGGGGCTGGGAGAAACAGGTGAAGGGGATTAAGAGCACACCTATCATGATGAGCACTGAGTAACGTACTGAATTGTCAAATCACGATATTGCACACCTGAAACTGCTATAACACTGTATGTTCTGTTAACTCTACTGGAATTAAAGTTAAAAACAATAAATATTAAGAACATAAACTAGAAGAGAAAACTAAACCCAAAGTCAGAAGAAGAATGTAGATAATCAAGACTACGGTGGAAAAAATGAAATACAGAATAGAAAAACAGACATAAAAGAGTAGGGGACACCTGGGTGGCTCAGTCAGTTAAGCATCTGACTCTTAATCTCAACTCAGGTACTGACCTCAGGGTTTAAGCCTTGCTTTGGACTCCGTGTGGGTATGAAGCCTACTAAAATAAAAAGAGAGAGAGAGAGAGAGAGAGAGAGAGACTAAAAGGGGATACTATGAATAATGATATGCCAACATAAATGGACACCTACATAAAATGGACAAATTCTTAGAAATATACAAACTATTGAAACTGTGTCAAGGAGTAATAAAAATCTAAATAGATCCATCATGTTAAGAGACTGAAATAATAATCAAAAATTTTTTGTAAAGAAACCCCAGGCCCAGGTGGTTACACTGCAAATACTCCTAAACATTTAAAGAATTAACACCAGTCTTTAACAAATTGTTCTAAAAATGAAGAGAAGAAAATACTTCCTGACTCATTCTATGAAGTTAGTATTACCCTGATACCAAAACCAGACAAATATATCAAACAAAAGGAAACTATAGACCATTATCCATTATGAATATAAATTTTTAAACCTCAAAGGAAAAAATGTTTCAAATACAATCCAGCAACATACCAAAAGTATCAGACATCATGACCAATTAAGATTTATCGTAGGAATTCAGAGCTGGTTTAACATTAAAATCAATCAGTGTAATAACCATGCTGATAACATAAAAACAAAAAATACATGACTATCTCAATATACATAGAAAAAACAATTTAACAAAATCTAACACCCTTTCATGATTTAAAAAAAAAAAAAAAAAAAACATTCAACAAACTAGGAATAGAAAGGAATTTCCTCAACCTGAAAAGCAGCAGTTAGGTGTGGGGAAAAAATCTGCAATTAACATTATACTTGATGGAGAGATACTGAATCCTTTTGCTCTAAGATCTGGAACAAGACAAGGATGTCTGCTTTTGCCACTTATTTTCCACATTGGACTGGAGGTTCTAGCCAGGAAAATTAGACAATAAAAAGAAATAAAAATATTCAGTTTGGTTGGTCAAGGAAGAAGTAACACGAACTCTCTTTGTAGCTGATAAGATCTTGTGGCTATAAAATCCCAAGAAATCCACACACAAAAATCTAGTACAAGTAAGTTCAACAAGTTGGAAGGGTATAAGATCAACATATTTTTCAAAAAATCAGTTGTTATTTCTATACATGAGAACACAATTACAATAACATCAAAAAATAAAATGTTTATGTAATTTATATTCAGGAAAAAAATTAAGATTAGTGTAAGACTTGTCTACCACAAATTAGAAAGCATTATTGAAAAAAATGAAAGAAGATTTAAATAAATGGAAAAAATTCATGTCCATGGATCAGAAGATTTAATATTAAGATGGTAATAGTCCCCAAATTAATCTATAATTCAACCCAAGCCCTACCAAAATCTCCACTGATTTTTATACAAGCTTATCCTACTATTCATATGAAAATGGAATGGACCCAAAATAGCCAAACCGATCTTTAAAAAAGAAAACAAACCATTACACACATATTACAAAGGCCGAAATCTGAACACTGATTTCACCAAATGCTGGTGAGAATAGAGAGCAACATTGCATTGGTGGGAAAGCAAAATGGTACAATCACTTGGGAAAACAGTGGCTTTGAGGATTTCTTGCAACACTAAACATACTACCATACAATCTAGCCATCAGTCCCTTGGTGTTTACCCAAAGGAGCTGCAACCTTATGCTCTCACAGAAACCACCACACGGGTTTTTATAGCAACTTTATTCATAGTTGCCAAAACTTGGAAGCAGCCTAGATGCCCATCGGTGAGTGAATGAACAAATAAACTGTGGTCCATCCATCCAATGAAATATCATTCAGTGCTAAAAATAAATCAGCTATCAAGCCAGGAAAAAGACATGGAGAAACCTCAAATGCGTATTACTAACTGAAAGAAGCCAATCTGAAAAGTACACACACTGTATGATTCCAACTATATGACATCTGGAAAAGGCAAAACTATGGGTACGTTTACTTTTTATGGAGTAAAAAATCAGTGGTTGCCAAGGGGGGGTGGGGCATAAACAGGCAGAGCACAAAGATTTTTAGCGCAGTGAAAATATTCTGTATGATATTATCTAATGATGGATATTATACATGGGTGTATACATATATAATGATGGATGTCATTATACATTTTCCCAAGCCCTGCAGAATATACAACACCAAGAGTTAACTCTGAGGTAAGCTATGGACTTCGGGTGATTATGGTATGTCAGTGGTGGTGAATCCTTGGTAACAAATGTACCATTCTGGGGAGTGATGTCAATGATGAGGAGGCTATGTATGTGTGGGGACAAGGGATATATGGGAACTCTCTGTGCCTGTTTCTCAATTTTGTTGCAAACGTAAAACTGCTCTAAAAAATAAATAAACAAAGGGAGGTGGGGGAGAGGGGAAAATGTGTGATGGGCATGGAGGAAGGCACTTATTGGGATGAACACTGGGTGTTGTATGTAAACAATGAACCACAGGAATCTATCCCAAAAACCAAGAGCGCACTTTGCACACTGTATGTTAGCCAACTTGACAATAAATTATATCTTTAAAATTTTAAAAATTATATTTAATAAATAAATATCTTTAATAATATTTACTTTAATAATAATATTTATTTAATGATAATAAATACATAAAGTCTTTTAAAAAAAAAAGAAAGAAAAACAAAGTTGGAGGGCTCACGCTTCCCAATTTCAAAAGGAAGTACAAAACTATAATAACCAAGACCCATTGTGCTACTGGCATAAGGATAAATCGTAATTTTTACTGCACGTAAAAATTAGTGCAGTAGAACCAAGAGTCCAGAAATAAATCCTGAATAAATCTGAAAAGGAAATCACAAAAACAATTCCATTTATAATAGCATCAAAAATAATAAAATACTTAGGAATTAACCAAGTAGCTGAAAGACTTACACAATGAAAACTACAAAACCCTACTGAAAAAAATTAAAGAAGATGTAAGTTAACGGAAACACATCCCAAGTTCACGATAGGAAGAATCAATGTTGTTAAGATGTCCATACTACTGGAAGCAGTCTACAGATTCAATGCAATCCCCATCAAAATCTAAATGCCATTTATGCGGAAACAGAAACACCCATCCTGAAATTTATATGGAATCTCAAGGGATCCCAAATAGCAAAAACAACTTTGAAAAAGAAGAACAAAGCTGAAAGACTCACACTTCCTGATTTCAAAACTTCCTACAGAGATACAATCACCAAAACCGCGTTAAGCACAGTCTTTTCAACAAACAGTACTGGGGAAACTGGTTACCCACCTGCAAAAGAATGAATTTGGACTTACCTAACACCATGTACAAAAATTAACACAAAATGGATCAAAGACTTAAATGTAAGACCAAAAAGAAAACTCTTAGAAGAAAACATGAGTCCAAAGCTTCATGACATTTGATTTGGCAGTGATGTTTTTGGATGTGACACCAAAAGCATAGGCAATGAAAGAAAAAACAGATAAATTGGACTTCATGAAAATTAAAAATGCTGTGCCTCAAAAGACAGAGTAAAAGGGGCGCCTGGGTGGCTCCTGGGTTAAGCACCGACTTCCGCTCAGGTCATGATCTCGCAGTTCATGAGTTTGAGCCCCACATCAGGCTCTGTGCTGACAGCTCAGAGCCTGGAGCCTGCTTCAGATTCTGTGTCTCCCTCTCTCTCTGTTCCTCTCCTGCTTGATCGTTCGCATGCACTCTCTCAAAAATAAACATTTAAAAAAAAGAGAGTAAAAAAGCAACACAATGAATAAGATAAACATTTGCAAATCACATATATAATGAGGGGTTAATATCAAGAATATATAGAGAACACCTCAAACTCAACAACAAAAATAAACAATTCAAAAATGGGCAAAGGACTCGAATCGAGATGTCTTCAGATAAAGTCTACAAATGGCCAATAAGCACATGGAAAAATGCTCAACATCACTGACCATTAGGGAAATACAAATCAAAACCACAATGAGGTATTACTGTATACCCATAAAGATGGCTATTATCAAAAAAATAAAAGAGAAAAAACAGAAAATAACTAGTGTTGGCTAGAATGTGAAAAAAATAGAACACTTGTGCACTTGTGGTGGGAACATAAAATGGTACAGCTGCTGTGGAAAACAATATGATTGTTCCTTAAAAATTTAAAAATAGGATTATCATAGGATCCAGCAATTCCATTTCTGCATATATACCCCGAAGAATTGAAAGCAGGGTCTCAGAGAGGTATTTATGTGTTCACCCATGTTTAGGGAAGCATTATTCACAATGTCTACAATGTGGCAACCCAAGTTTCCATCAACAGATGAATGGATAAGCAAAATGTGGTATACAACTATAACAATACTATTCAGCCTTCAAAAGGAAGAAAATTCTGACGTGTGCTACATCGTGGATAAGCCTTGGGGACATTATGCAGAGTGAAATAAAGCAGTCACAAAAAGGCAGATGCTGTGTGATTCTACTCCATAGGGGATAGAGTGGTCACAATTGTAGAGACAGGAGAATGAGGGTTGCCAAGGGCTGGGAGTGAGGAATTACTGTTTAATGGATGTAGAGTTTCAGTTTTACAGGAAGTAAAGAACTATGAAGACGGATGGTGATGATGTTTGCAGCAACATCATATATGTATTTAATGTCACTGAACTGTGCATTTAAAAATGGTTATGATAATAACTATTATGTGTATTTTAACACATAATTTATTTTAAATTGGAAAGAGTCAATATAATACACGCCATTAATAGAATAAAGGATAGAAACAATCACTAAATTGTGATCGAAGGAAATAGGTTGTAATGGCTGATAATCTTATCTCCTTACCTACAGAGTTTGTCTAAATTCTTTCAAGATAGGTCATTAAATCCCTCCCACCAAAACCTACATATTGGTAAATCAGCCTAAAACTCTGCCTGGAGCCAGCATGGCACATTCGAGGGATTCCTGTAGGCTAGTATTTAGAGGAAAGTGAGGGGTGCCTGGGTGGCTCAGTCGGTTAAGCGTCCGACTTCGGCTCAGGTCATGATCTCGCGGTTCGTGATTTCAAGCCCCGCGTGGGGCTCTGTGCTGGTGGCTCAGAGCCTGGAGCCTGTTTCAGATTCTGTGTCTCCCTCTCTCTGACCCTCCCCCGTTCATGCTCTGTCTCTCTCTGTCTCAAAAATAAATAAAGGTTAAAAAAAATTTTTTTTAATAAATAAATAAATAAATAAATAGAGGAAAGTGATAGAAAATGAAGCTGGAGAGGCAAATTGAGGCCAGATCCTAATAGAATCCAGCCACCCCTAGAAAAGAATTTGGAATTTAGCCTGTAAGTACCAGGATGCTATTGAAGCCTTTCTAGCAGCAGGGAGGGTTTCTCGATCAAACTTTGCGGTTATATACAGTAGTCCCTCCTTATCGGTGGTTTCACTTTCCAGGGGTTCAATTGCCCTCAGTCCACCACTGCCAGAAGTGGGCGATCCTCCTGACAGATGGTCAGAAGCCTAAGGCTACCTCACCAGCCCACATCGCTCATCCCATCACCATCTCGTGGGCTCTCCCCATCAGAATGCCTTCTGCGGGGATCCCGCCCCCCCCCCCAAATCCTATAGTCTAAGCCAGACACCCCCCCCCTCCGTTGGTTGTTTCTCCTTCTGACCTAGAATATGAAGTAGAGCACCCCAGAGGATTCTTAGCACCCACCACAGGCCAGCCGAAGGTTCAAGTCATTTTCTGAAGACTTACATTTTAGTTGAATGTGATGGTTGCAATTCAATGAAACCTCTGGTTTCTGACGGGCCACAGGTCTGTTGCATTTTTACCTCTCCCCCCGGATGGAGTGGGTGTTATCTTCTCAGTGTGGTTTCAACTGGTCACATTTTAGGTTTGCCTATGTGTGTGTTTGTCATTGCTGGGGTTTTTGTTTGTTTTGTTTTGTTTTTGTTTTGTTTTGTTGTTTTTTGTCTTGTTTTGATTCAGTGGCTCGGGACTAAGCTCGTATCTTCTGGTGTCACAGTGATCAATCTGCTATCACGCATTCCCCCAGGTCCATAGCTGTCGCAGTGCAGTGTCTCCACATAACCCACCAAGAACCAGTAAGATTAATCGTGAACTGGGGAAGAACTCCGCGATTGTTCTCAAGAGGCCTCGCGGAAAATACAGGCTACTGAAGTCCTTCCCAGGGCGCCTTCTCCCTACTTCTTCAATAAAGGATGCAATCTGATCACAAGTCGACTCTACCCTTTTTAAAAACGATCTGAGTGAGCATAGACAGATACAGCCGGTCCAGGGGCTCTAGGAAAGTCAAGCTACTTTATCTTAGGCTGGAGGAGATCGGTCTGAGCGAAGGGACGCCGTCATGTGAGATCGGGAAGTACTCTGACTTTGAAGGCAGGCATAATGTCAAGGTAGCGATGGCAAGACTTCTGATTTTACTGTGCTTTCATTGCGTCACCTGTAACACAGAAATCATAGTTCCTAGCCCACGGAGGAGATGCAGACATTAAATTATAATACATCACTAAAGGACTTAGAAGAGCTTCTGGTTTATTCTAATCCCTCAATAAATGATTAGTGATTATCATTTATGAGCTCTTCTCATTATAGCTGTAGGACGAGGATATAGGAGGCTAGGTGCAATTGTTATTTTCCAAGAATTAGTGACCAGAGTCCCCCTCTGAAAGCAGATGTGCTCAACATTCTAAGTCCATAAAAACCACTGGAGAGCTTGCTGGGGCGGGGGGGGGGTGCTGTTGTGGTCAAATTGTGTCCCCCCAAAAAGATATGTGGGGGTCCCAGTCCCCCAGTACCTCAGAATGTGACCTTTTTTGGGAATAGGGTCTTTATAGAGGTAATTACAATAAAGATGAGACCATTAGGGTGGGCCCCCATATTAATGACCGGTGTCCTCATGGAAAGGGGAAAGTGGACACAGAGGCGCGCGCACACACACACACACACACACACACACACGAAAGAGTATGTAAAGACTCAGAGAAAACATGAAGACAGAGGATGGGAGGGATACATCTATCTACCAGCCAAGAAACACCAGATTGCTGGGAAATCACCAGAAACGAGGGAGAAGCAAGGAAGGATCTTTTCCTAAAGGTTTCAGAGGGGGCATGACCCTGTCAACACCCTGATCTTGGATTTTGGACGTCAGGCCTCCGGAACAGTGAGACAATAAATTTCTATTGTTCTAAACCACCCTGTTTGTGATACTTTGTTACGATAGCCTAGAAAACTACCACAGGTGGCTTTTCACTGTAATGAGCACTGCATCCCCCCTCCTTAGAGAGTGTTAGGTTTATAGACGGGGTGATCCTCACACCCCCACGTCCCACAGCGTGGGGGATACGTATTTGATAGAACACGCAGCAAGGCACCTCTGCAAAATGCTGCTGCTGATGTCAGCCGGAAGATGACGCCAGGTTACAAAAGAGGCCACCGCCACCTGAAAAAACTGCTCAGAACTGTCTACTTGATATTGTAGACAGTGGAAGCCTCCACGTACCCACCTAGAATGAAGGCAGAATCTACAGAAAGAGGACCGTATCCTGACATGGGGTTATATGCACAGGGAATAAGGCATGTATAGTGAGCGAGGAAGACGGTCGCCTCTCCACGAGCAGTCACAGCTCAGGTATCTCCTGGGTGCCCGCATTGCAAGTAAAGGAATCAGGTGGGGGTGGGAGCGGTCCCCAGCCCTCCCACGAACCATCCTACAAGCCACTGGAGCCAAAAGACCGGCCCACCCTTCTTTGTTAGGGGGCGGGGGGCAAAACTTGGACTCAGATGTGAAATGGAAGGCCTAAAATCATCAACTCTGAGCCTTGAGAGCTTAAACGAGGATGTTTCAATCATCAGGACTGGAAGGACCATCCACTCACCTGCGCTCACTAGGAGAAAACAGCGTCAGTTCCATTGCAGGAACCTGAGCGCCCCCAGAGCGGACACGCTACCCGCAGGGTCACGACCGTCAGCCCTTTTGTGAGTTCTCTCCCATGATCACGTATTCCTAAAACGTGGAATCCACTGGCACACGTAACTAATACTCTGTGATCTCTAACACAACATCTGCTAGCACATGAATTCCTGCCAGTGGCAGCTGTCAGAGGGGCATCAGCAGTCCCACGGGCAGGCTCATGAACATTTCAGGCGGCCAGAGTTCAAGTGTGTGTTGACCACAGATCTCAAGTTCTTAAGAGAGTGGGGGGCAGAGCCTCTAGGCGGTTTAGCTCACCTGCTGCTCAAATTCTGCCTAGTTAATTTTTTTTAACTCCGTTTGCATGCTTTACCGCCCCCATTGATCTCAGACGATGTGCACAGTCAAAGGCATTCATGAGTCTGTGGTTTTACAAACTTCCTTTAGCATCTTCCCATAAAACGTGTGCCCCGCTCTCTATTCAAACCTAGCCCAAACCTAGGACCGTCTTTCAGAAGTACTCCGCGGCCTGTCATGATGTCAGTTCTTGCACGTGGGCGTGCTTCCACTCATCCTGAAAAAGCACACCGCAGCAACTCTCGGGCAAAGGAAGGACCACCCCATCGTGGGATTTCTGGGGAAATTATGAGCACGTTCTTGTTTGTCGCGGTGAGCAAAGCAGGAGACCCGCCAATAGAAGCCTTTAGAGAAAGAGAGCCAGGAATGCTAGAACTTTCTGCAATGCTCAGGACAGTCCCAGACGATGATGAATTGTCTCTTGGGACCTTTGAATGTCCCACCAGCCATTCATGAGGAAGATGAACTTATTTATGATTATCTAAGATCAGAACTTAATAACTTTCGGGAATTATCCTATATCCAAGTTCCCAGGAAGGTAGATGCCCGTGTACTTTGTTTTTCACTTGGGACTTCCCCAAGAGGGATTAACCACATAAAATAATAGGAGAAAAGGTCATGCTACCCGTGGGATGTAAGTTACCTGTACAACACACTGTATCAGCCTGCATTTGTAACTGTCTCATGCAAACATGTAACAGAAGAGATCTAAGACAGCTTTAAGGTAAAATGAATTACCAAGTTTGGGGGAAAAAAAAAAAACCCAAGAAATACAGGGAGCTCATTTGATTTTTATTATCGTTTTAATGCTTATTTTTGAGGAGTGGGGAGGGCACAGAAAGAGGCAGGAGGACAGATATCTGAAGCAGGCTCTGTGCTGAGAGCAGAGAGCTCAACGCGAGGCTCGAACTCATAAAACTGTGAGATCATGACCTGAGCCAAAGTCTGACTCTTAACCAACTGAGCTACCCAGGTGGCTGCTCTAAACATGGTGCGTATTATTGCCACCTGTGGTGGTTGATTTTGTGTGTCAGTCGAGGGGCCGGCAGGATGCCAAATGATGTTTACCTGGTTAAGCATCATGGCTGGGTGTTTCCAGAAGAGAATGGCATTGGAGTTGGTGTACTGAGTAAGCGGACCGGTGTGGGTGGGCACCGTCCGATCCACTGAGGGCTTGCATAAAATGAGAAGGCAGAGGAAGACTGAATTTGCTCTCTGCCTGACTGATGGAGCTGGGACATCATACTTCCGCCTTTCTCAGGCCTTCAGACTGGCATCTACACCATCTGCCTCTGACTCTGAGGCTTTCAAACCACACCGCCAGCTTCCCTGGGGCTCCAGCTGGCAGAGGGCAGGTGACAGGACTTCTGGGCCTCCACAGTCATGTGAGCCAATACCTTATAATAAATCTCTTTATATAGATGTCTGAAATATAAAGAAAGATATACATATGTTCTATTTTTCTGGAGAACCCTAATACATCACCCTACATGCATATTTTAATATTTTATAACACATGGTAAAAACTCTCTCCTCAACATCCCATATCGAAGTTGCACATCTGGGTTTTTCCCTGTTGTTTTTCAGTCATACTCGGATGCTAGCTTCAGCACTCTGAAATTGGCCTCGGCCCGGTCTGCCCACGTGGGTTAACATTTATCCTTCTTTCTGCTATCTTACTAAGAATTCTGTTCTTTTTTTTTTTTTTTTTTTTAATTCTGTTCTTTATCGCTTACTGCAATAATTTCGCTCCCACCTCTGCTCCTTTTGTTTTTTTCGTTTTTGGGTTTGTTTGTTTTTTTTGCATTTCTTATACAGATGGCTTCTGATTTACTTACCTCTCTTAAATATAAACTTATGATTATAAAAATGTTCAGGCATCTATTACGTCTTCTAATATATTCAGCCTTGAAATTTTATACGATGAAATAGATATTTTATTATAATTTAAAAAAAATTTTTTTTTAACTTTTATTTTTTATTTTTGATACAGAGAGAGACAGCATGAACGGGGGAGGGCCAGAGAGAGAGGGAGACACAGCATCTGAAATAGGCTCCAGGCTCTGAGCGGTCAGCACAGAGCCCGACGCGGGGCTCGAACTCACAGACTGCGAGATCATGACCTGAGCTGAAGTCGGACGCTTAACCGACTGAGCCACCCAGGCGCCCCTATTATAATTTTTTTGTAGCTTATATTACAGTGAAGGTCTTACACTGGGCTGGAAGATAGGACAAGCCTGGTTTTGCCACTAACTGGTTGTGTCCTGGTAAGCAAGTCACTGCCTTTCTCTGCGTGTCAGTTACATCACGTGTGAAATAAGAGAGCCAGACTTTCTAGGTTTTCTCCCAAATGCATCACTCAAAATTTCATATAAGATAACATGGTGGATAAAGGACTTTACTTCTAAACCCATGCTATTCTTTTGACCTTTTTAGGAATTATTTTTATAAGTTTTGTCTACATACTTGCTTTTCTATGGCCTTGTCTTTTTTTTTTTTTTTTTTTTGAGAGAGAGAGAGAGAAACGAGTGGGGGAGAGGTAGAGAGAGAGGGGAACACAGAATACCAAGCAGGCTCCAGGCTCTGGGCTGTCAGCACAGAACCCGACGTGGGGCTTGAACCCACGAACCACGAGATCATGACCTGAGCCAAAGTCAGATACCCAACTGACTCAGCCACCCAGGCACCTCTTCTGTGGTCTCATCTAAGCCTGTTTGCTAATACAGTGCTCTTAATACGTGTTCTTAATACACGGTACTGGTGAGCAGTCCCTGACCTTCAAAGAAGGGTTGTTTGTCGTATTGGTTATGCCGTAATTTCCCTCTCCTTAATACAAACACTCTGTTTCCTGGCTGTGGGTGAATCATTCCAGAAATGTTTGCTTATGAAGACTTCAATATAGATTGAGGTATTAGAAGCCACAGGAACATCTGGACTCCCCAGAGACCATGGAGCATCTAATAGTCGACATTTCTTATACATATATACGAAGAAGGAATTGACCTACGGGAAGGGAAACACTCTAAATTAAGCACATCTTTGGGAATTAACAGAGCAAGAGAAAACCCATCCTTGTGTTCTAGAACATGAAAAATTGACTTAGCTTTATATCTCAATATTTGAGATTGAATTCATGCAATAAAACCATATTCAATAACTAAAAAAAAAGAATATGCTACAGTCACCTGTATAAGAATAGTTATATATAATTAAATATAATTATTTTTATGAGTACAGAGTGTCAGCCTGTTGTCAATTAGGCAGAGAACATGAGGTCTTCATGCACTAGATTGTTTCTTTTTCTCACTAAAAAACAAAAGGGGGGGGCGCCTGGGTGGCTCAGTCGGTTAAGCGTCCGACTTCGGCTCAGGTCACGATCTCACGGTCTGTGAGTTCGAGCCCCGCGTCGGGCTCTGGGCTGACGGCTCAGAGCCTGGAGCCTGTTTCCGATTCTGTGTCTCCCTCTCTCTCTGCCCCTCCCCCATTCATGCTCTGTCTCTATCTCAAAAATAAATAAATGTTAAAAAAAATTTTTTTTTAAATGGGGGGGTGCCCCAGTGGCTCAGTCGGTTAAGCGTCCAACTTCAGCTCAGGTCATGAGCTCTTGGTTCATAATTCCAGCTCCACGTCAGGCTCTGTGCTAACAGCTCGGGGCCTGGCGCCTGCTTCAGATTCTAGGTCTCCCTCTCTCTCTCTCTGTCCCTCCCCAACTCGCGCCCCGTCTCCCTCTCTCAAAAATAAACAAACATTAAAAAAAAATTAGTGGGTTCTTTTTAGGCAAAGAAGGGTTAATGCTTTAAAAAACTGAATCCTATTTAAACTTTTATTCCATGCGATATTTGTACATTATATTGTTTTACAGTTTCCAAGTGTAATCTTTACTTTCAAACCACAGCTTTATTATTATTTAGTTTTTCACTTAGGAAGTTTTTTTTTTCTAATTAGAAAATCATTATAAGACTCCGTTGTCTGACAACAATATTTAGCGTATTTGTACAAATTATGGATTGTAATTCACTATTTGGCTCTCTTCGTATACAATGACTACAAAGTATATATTTTAATTTTGTCGCAGCCTGGAGAGATTTTCTTAACTATTTTTTTCTTTTACTTCTTAGAGGTTTTTTAGTATAGGTGCTGCCGAAGCAAGCACTTCTTGGAGTGTTTTTTTTTTAATTTTTTTTTTAACGTTTATTAATTTTTGAGACAGAGAGAGACAGAGCATAAACGGGGGAGGGTCAGAGAGAGGGAGACACAGAATCTGAAACAGGCTCTGGGCTCTGAGCTGTCAGCACAGAGCCCGACACGGGGCTCGAACTCATGGACCGCGAGATTGTGACCTGAGCCGAAGTCGGTGCTCAACCGACTGAGCCACCCAGGCGCCTCTTAGAGTGTTTTTTTAAATCCTTTACCTTCTTTTGCATAGAAGGGCTAACCAATTTCTTGAAACCGATTGAAATGGAGCTCCAGTGTCTTGAGAGACTTTACAACCTGTATCCCATAATGCCCTCCAAGGATGGTGCATCAACCGAATTCAAAGGAAACCTAAAGGAGACGTTTCCTTCATTATCCTTCATAAATCTAACTTAATCTTGAAGAACAGGGAGCTTTTACAACTATATGGCTTCAGCATTTGAAACTCTTACATTTACTGGGGGGGGGGGGGAATTGGGAAGTAGAATCTAAGCCTTTCTTTAAATTTGAGAATTCTAGAAATCTACACACCGATTCACCTCTGTACACTTTGACTCTCTCCAATGTTCTTTTCTTGGAAAATACATAGGTCCCGCAGATATGATGCCTTTGAACCAAAAAGACTGAAGCCCCCACTGGTATTCCAGCATCCTCCTGGATTTCCCTACTCCCAGCTCTCAATTCATAAGGGCTTTCACTAGAGGGAAAAGAATTTGCTCAAACGACGAGAAAACAATTTTTGATCCTTGGATGAGTGAGAAATCCATATGCATGACTTTTTATCCAAAGAGAACGTTGAAAAAATACGTCCATTAAATTATTTTAAGAGTCATATTCACATAGTTGCCCTGAGCTTTCCATGACCCAGGCCTTCTCCAAGAGGAGACAAGGGGTAAGGTTGGAGGGACATTTAATACAGCGGTTTTCTACAAAATGTGGACAGGGTGTAGAGAAACCACAAGTGACAGAATAATGTCCCAAAGCTGTTAAATCGTAACCCTAGAAGCCTGCACAGCCAAGTGAAGAGTGGCGCCCCAGACCCAGAAGAAGACAGTTGCATGGAGAGGGCCACTTGGACAGTTGTGACCCATGGTCAAGGGACCCACCGGCCCTTGGCGAAAGCACAGGGAGGAAACTGAGGCAATAAATCATTTGCCCTTTTCTCCCCTCCAGTTTCCTAACAGGGTGTCCTGTTGTTGGAGACCCATCAGAAGCCAGAGAGCTAGGGAGCCTGTTGATGAAATCCATAAAAAGACTAGTCTCCAGGGACACAAGAGACTAGAGAAGGGTGGAGAGGAGATCTGGAGGGGCAGGTGAGACATAGCCAACAGGACCTCTGCCCTGCTCTGTACCCCGGGAAGGTGACCAATGTGGACTGCGTCATCTGTACTCCCTATTCTTGTCCTTCTGGTGGTGTTCAGCCAATGAAATTGGAAGTCAGGAGGAAGGAGAAGTCCAAGTTCACTCTCCCCTTTTCTGCTCAGTTTCGGCAGTAGCTGTGCGGAATAGGCAGCTGAATTGGCTACAACTCTTGTTACTACAGTGACACAGTTATTGCCTCTTGCCCCTTAAGGGCTTAGGAGAAGTAACAGCTTCCCTGTAACAGCTTCCCAGTGTGTGCCAATGTGGTTCTCATGACCCCCGCCCACACTTCTGTAAATAGTTCCTTCATTAATCTACAATGAAACACTTTTTTAAATGTTTATGTTTGAGAGAGAGAGAGACAGAGACAGAATGTGGGCAGAGGAGGGGCAGAGAGAGAGAGGGAGAGAGAGAATCCCACGAAGGCTCTGCACTGACAGTGCAGGGCTTGAACTCACAAACTGTGAGATCGTGATCGGAGCCGAAATCAAGAGTTGGACGCTCAACCAGCTGAGCCACCCAGGTGCCCGTACAATGAAACACTTAAGACTGCATTCTTGGGGTGCCTTGGGTGGCTCATTCAATTGAGCGTCCGTCTCTTGATTTTGGCTCAGGTCATGATCTCACGGGTTCATGAGTTCGGGCCCCACATCCAGCTGACAGTGTGGAGACTGCTGGGGATTCTCTCTCTCTCTCTCTCTCTCTCTCTCTCTCTTTTTCTCTGCCCTCTTCTGCTCACACTGTCTCTCTCAAATAAAATAAACTTTAAAAAAAGCTGTATTCTGTTTTCTTTTGGGGCCCCATATAATACAACAATGCACAGAAATATGCACAAAGATATGCAAAAGCCATCGGCATACCTGGAATGGATGGGATCCGTGTAAAAAGACTAAAACTTATTTTTTTTTAATTTTTATGTTTATTATTTTTGAGAGCAAGAGAGACAGAGCACGAGTGGGGGAGGGGCAGAGAGCAAGGGAGATACAGAATCCCAAGCAGGCTCCAGGCTCTGAGCTGTCAGCCCAGAGCCCGACGCGGGGCTCCAACTCACAGAACGCGAGATCATGACCTGAGCTGAAATGGGCCGCTTAACCAACTTACCCTTCACCTATTTCACCCATCCCCACCTTCAGGCCACCTCCCTACTGGCAACCATAAGTTTGTTGGCTATATTTAAGAGTCTGTTTGTCTCTTTTCTTTGTTCATTTGTTTTGTTTCTTAAATTCCACATATAAGTGAAATCATATGGTAGTTGTCTTCCTCTGGCTGGCTGATTTCACTTAGCATTATACCCTCTAGTCCCATCCATATTGTTACAAATGGCAAGATTCCATTCTTTTCTATGGCTGAGTAATATTCCATTGTGTGTGTGTGTGTGTGTGTGTGTGTGTGTGTATCTTCTTCACCCATTCATCTATGGATGGATACTTGGGTTATTTCCATATTTTGGCTATTATTAATAATGCTACGATATACATAGGGTGCACATATCTTTTTCAATTAACATTTTTATATTCTTTTTTTTTTAAGTTTATTTATTTAAGTAATCTCTACACTCAACGTGAGGCTTGAACTCACGTTCCTGAGACCAGGAATTGTATACTCTTCTAACTGAGCCAGCCAGGCTCCCAGTGTTTTCATATTCTTTTTTTTTGTTTTTATTTGACTCTGTTACTGAGAAAGAGCACAAGCAGGGGAGAGGCAGAGAGACAGAGAGACAGAGACGGGCTCGAACTCACCAACCATGAGATCATGACCTGAACCGAAGTTGGATGCTTAACCAACTGAGCCACCCAGGCGCCCCTCATATTCTTTAGGTAAATACCCAGTAGAGGAATTACAGGATGATATGCTAATCATATTTTTAATTTTTTGAGGAACCCCCCCACAGTGGCTGCACCAGTTTGCACGTCCACCAACAGTGCACAAGGGGTCCTTTTTGTCCACATCCTCACCAACACTTACTGTTTCTTGTGTTTTTTTATTTTAGTCATTTTGACAGGTGTGAGCTGATACCTCACTGTGATTTTGATTTGTCTTTCCCTAATGATTAGTGATGTTGAGCACCTTTTCCTATGTCTGGTGGCTATCTGGATGTCATCTTTGGAGAAATGCCTATGTCTTCTGCCCATTTTTTAATCGGATTATTTGTGGTTTGGGTGTTGAGTTGTGCAAGTTCTTTATATATTTTGGATACTAACCCATTATTAGATATGTCATTGCAAATATCTTCTCCCATTCAGTAGGTTGCCTTTTAGTTTTGTTGATGGTTTCCTTTGTTGTGCAGAAGCTTTTTGTTTTGATGTCATCCCAATAGTTTATCTTTGCTTTTATTTCCCTTGCCTTAAGAGATATATATTTAGAAAGATGTCACTACAAACGATGTCAGAGAAGTTACTGTGTTCTCTCCTAGGATTTTTATGGTTTCAGGTCTCACATTTAGGTCTCTAATCCATTGTAAATTTATTTTTGTATATGGTGTTAAGAGATAGTCTAGATTTATTCCTTTGCGTGTAGCCGTCCAGTTTTCCCAATACTATTTGTTGAAGAAACTGTCCTTTTCCCATTGCATGTTCTTGCCTTCTTTGTCAAAGATTTGTTAGCCAAATAAACTTGGGTTTATTTCTGGGCTGTCGATTCTCTTCCAATGATCTATGTGTCTGTTTTTGTGCCAGTACCATACCGAGTTGATTACTACAGCTTTGCAGTATATCTAGAAATCTTGCATTGTGATACCTCCAGTTTTCAGATTATTTGTTCTAGTTCCATGAAAAATACTGTTGATTTTTTGACAGGGATTGAATTAAATCTGCAGATCGCGGGGCGCCTGGGTGGCGCAGTCGGTTAAGCGTCCGACTTCAGCCAGGTCACGATCTCGCGGTCCGTGAGTTTGAGCCCCGCGTCGGGCTCTGGGCTGATGGCTGGGAGCCTGGAGCCTGTTTCCGATTCTGTGTCTCCCTCTCTCTCTGCCCCTCGCCCCTTCATGCTCTGTCTCTCTCTGTCCCCAAAAAAACAAACGTTGGAAAAAAAAATTTTTTTTAAAAAATAAATAAATAAATCTGCAGATCGCTTTGGGTAGTGTAGACATTTTAACAATATTTGTTTTCCCAATCCATGAACATGGGATATGTTTCCATCTGTTTGGGTTTTCTTCCATTTCTTTCATAAGTATGTCACAGTTTTCAGAGCACAGGTCTTTCACCTCCTTGGTTAAGTTCATTCCTAGATTTGTTATTATTTTCGGTGCAATGGTAAATGGAATTGTTTTCTTAATTTCTCTTTCTGTTACGTCATTATTAGTATATAGAGATACAACAGATTTTTGTATATTGATTTTGTATCCTGTGAATTTACTGAATTCATCGATCAGTTCTAGGGTTTTCTATATATAGTTTTCTGCAAATAGTGGAAGTTTTACTTCTTCTTTACCAATTTAGATGTCTTTCATTCTTTTTTTTTTTTTTTCTGATTGCTGTGGCTAGGACTTGCAGCACTATGTTGAATAAAAGTGGTGAGAATAGACATCCTTGTCTTGTTCCTGGCCTTAGGGGGAAATCTCTCAGTTTTTCACCATCGAATATGATGTTAGCTGTGAGTTTTTCCTATATGGCTCTTATTATGCTGAGGTATATTCCCTCTGAACCTACTTCATTGAGGATTTTTATCATGAGTGGACATTGTACTTTGTCAAATGCTTTTTCTGCTCCATTGAAATAATCATACGGACCTTATCCTTTATTTTGATGTGATGTGTCACACTGATTGATTTGCACATGTTGAACTACCTTGCATCCTAGGAATAAATCCCATTTGATGGCGGGAATGACTTTTCTAATGTATTGTTGGATTCAGTTTGCTAATATTTTGTTGAGGATTTTTGAATCTACATTCATCAGAGATATTGGTCTGCAGTTCTCTTGTTTTGTTTGTTGTTGTTGTTTTGTTTTTGTTTATCAGTTTTTTTGTTTGTTTTTTTTTTACTTATTCTCTGTAGTATCTTTATCTGGTGTTGGTGTCAGGGTAACGATGGCCTAAAGGGACAATCTTTTAAGGATATGCTGTTCTCTCTAGGTCAATAGGGGAAGGTAATTCATTCACTACCTTTCCTTACCCACTGCCTTCAGGTGAGCATCATTTGGGGGATGGGGAGGATTAAACTAGACATACAGCCTCCATAATCAACGTCAGTCTCTTTAGAGTCTCATATTCTCTTATTCTTGCAGTTATTTCAAAAATCAAGGCAGGGGGTGTCTTATTTTCTTTTCCCCCAAAGCAGACTCTGACATAAGGATTTGGATGCTAGCAGTTTATTCAGGAGGTGATCTCAGGACTTACTGTGAGATAACGGAAAAATGATATAGGAAGAGAGAGAAGTCAGGGAAGTATGCATTCAGAAGTGGGTTACTGGTACAGGGAAGTAGGGGTCAGTCTTTCTGAGGACTCTGTAAAAGACAAATGAAATACATGTCAGGATTTTCCCTCTGGGGGTCAAAAAGCCAGAGTAATTATCCATCAATACCCACCTTTCCTTTGTTAAGAAAAAGTCCTGGGTTATTAACATCCCACCACCTTCAGCCTTCCCTCTCAAGCATCCTCAGGAAGAGACGCAGGAATTACCTGTTGGTATGGGAACAGTCTGAAGATGACTTCCAGAATGGGCCATATCCAGAATGGGATATGGATGGGACATCAGTAGCATTTGCTGCCATAGGTTTGAGCAACAATCCTCTCTCCTGTATGTCTCCAGTTCCTTCCAGGAAGTTGGTGCTATTTCTACAAACTCAATAAAAAGGTGGGCAATTCTGTCTTCTCCAGTGCCTGGTTAAGCCTGGTCCCCAAAAACTGAGGCTTAGTCACTGACATGTTCCTATTCAGATGCCTCTTAGTACTTCGTTCAATATGGATTGGTTCGTGTCATACATCTTTACAAAAAGCTGTCAAGCTATTTTATGGAAGTCCACAAATTAGAACTAAAGTTCACATGAAAAAAAAAAAAAAAACCATAGAAAATAGCCAGAAAAATAATGAGAAAGAAAATACTATGGGGGGAAACTAGCCCGGTCAGATATTAAAACCTACTATGAAGCTTATAATTAAAACAATGCTTGAACTAACACATGTGTAGATAAACGGACCAGTGGAATAGAAGAGAAAGGCCAGAATTAGGTCCAAATACATACAGAAATTTAACATGTGACAAGGATGCCATTTCACATCCCCAGAGTAAAGATAGACTGTCTAATAAATGGTATTGGGACAACAAGGTAGCCTTTTGAGAAAATATAAAATCACATCCATACCTCACACTACACAGAAGCAAAACTTTACATGTATTAGGAATGAAAATGTAAAAAGCTAAATCACATACTGCATTATTCATCAAAAAAAAAAAAAAACACTAATAGTTTGGGGGAAGGAAGCACTATGGTAGGAAAAAGGCACATTGACACCAAATACTAAACTGTCTGAGGGGAAAATAAAAGCCTATTTGGATTATTTATGAATTGTTGTTGTTGTTGTTGTTTTCAATTAAACCATACCAGTTCTAGAAGAAAATACAAGTGGATTCCTATTTAATCTTAGTCTTGGGAAGGCTTTCTTTCTTTTTTTTTTTTTTTTTTAAGTTTATCCATTTTGAGAGAGAGTGTGTGAGTGCAAGCGGGGGAGGGGCAGAGGGGGAGAGAGATAGAGAGAGAGAGAGAGAGAGAAAGAAAGAGAGAGAATCCCAAGCAGGCTCCTCACTGTTAACACAGAGCCCAACGCGGGGCTCGAACCCACAAAAAGTGAGATCGTGACAAGAACCAAAACCAAGAGTCAGATGCCTAGACAACTGAGCCACCCAGGAGCCCCAAGAAAGGCTTTCTAACAAAGACTTAAACTCCATAGATAGTTGTCTTGTTCTGTTTGGGATGCTGTAACAAAAATACCATAGACTGGGTGGCTTAAACAGTAAACATTTATTTCTCATGGTTCTGGAGCCTGGAAAGTCCAAGATTAAGGCATCTGTAGATTTAGTGCTTGGGAGAACCCACTTCCTGGTTCACAGATGGTCATCTCACTATGTCTTCACATGGCAGAAAGGGCTAGTGAGCTCTCTGAGATTATAAAGGTACTAATCCCATACATGACAAGGACAGGAAGTACTAATCCCATTCATGAGGGCTCCTCCCCAATCATCCTCAAAGGCCCCATCTCCAAACACCATTGCATGAGGAATTATATTTCAACATACGAATTGCAGGGCTGAGTGGGGATACGACCATTCAGTCTATAGCAGTAGCAAAAGATTGATAAATTTTACTACAGAAATTTTTTTAAATTGTTTTTAATGTTTATTTATTTTGAGAGAGGGATAGAGAGTGTGAGGTGGGGAGGGGCAGAGACTGAGAGACAGAGGACCTGAAGCAGGCTCTGCCCTTTCAACCCACAGCCCGACGTGGGGCCGAAACTCAAGAACCATGAGATCATGACCTGAGCCAAAGTCGGATGCTTAACCAACTGAGCCACCCAGGTGTGCCAGTACAGAATTTTTTTTTTTATTTAACATGAAATTTATTGTCAAATTGATTTCCATACAACACCCAGTGCTCATCCCAACAGGTGCCCTCCTCAGTACCCATCACACACACCCCCTCCCTCCCACTCCCCATCAACCCTCAGTTTATTTTCAGTTTTTAAGAGTCTCTTATGGTTTAGCTCCCTCCCTCTCTAAGTTTTCTTTTCCTTCCCCTCTCCCATGGTCTTCTGTTAAGTTTCTCAGGATCCACATAAGAGTGAAAACATATGGTATCTGTCTTTCTCTGGGTGACTTATTTCACTTAGCATAACACTCTCCAGTTCCATCCACATTGCTACAAAGGACCAGATTTCATTCTTTCTCATTGCCATGTAGTATTCCATGGTGTATATAAACCACAATTTCTTTATCCATTCGTCAGTTGATGGACATTGAGGCTATTTCCATAATTTGGCTATTGTTGAAAGTGCTGCTATAATCATTGCAAGTGCCCCTATGCATCAGTACTCCTGTATCCCTTGGGTAAATTCCTAGCAGTGCTATTGCTGGGTCATAGGGTAGGTCTCTTTTTAATTTTCTGAGGAACCTCCACACTCTTTTCCAGAGCGGCTGCACCAGTTTGCATTCCCACCAACAGTGCAAGAGGGTGCCCGTTTCTCCACATCCTCTCCAGCATCTATAGTCTCCTGATTTGTTCATTTTAGCCACTCTGACTGGCGTGAGGTGATATTTCAGTGTGGTTTTGATTTGTATTTCCCTGATGAGGAGTGACGTTGAGCATTTTTTCATGTGCCGCTACAGAATTTTTTTTTTAATTTTTTTTTTCAACGTTTATTTATTTTTGGGACAGAGAGAGACAGAGCATGAACGGGGGAGGGGCAGAGAGAGAGGGAGACACAGAATCGGAAACAGGCTCCAGGCTCTGAGCCATCAGCCCAGAGCCCGATGCAGGGCTCGAACTCACCGACTGCGAGATCGTGACCTGGCTAAAGTCGGACGCTTAACTGACTGCGCCACCCAGGCGCCCCCAGAAATTTTTTAAGTGTACATAATTAAAAGCCACCATAAAAATCAAAAGATAGTAGTCAAATTTGGAGTAAAGATATCCCGGATGAAGTGTTAATATCCTGAAATATATAAAGGACTCTTTTTTTTAATGTTTTATTTATTTTTGAACAAAGCTCAAGCAGGGGAGGGGCAGTGAAAGGGACAGAGGATCCGAAGCAGGCTCTGCAATGACAGCAGGAGGCCCAATACGGGGCTCGAGCTCACGAACCGTGAGATCACAACCCACGCCGAAGTCAGATGCTCAACTGACTGAGCCACCCAGGTGCCCCTATAAAGGACTCTTAAACACAGAAGGACAAGGGTCCAGAAATCTGATAGAAAAACGGGTAAAGACATGAAGTTTCGCTCTGTCTACCTTTTCATCCGCACGACTTTCAATGTCCGTTCTCCCACAAAACGTCTCTGCCACTCTCAGCCACCCCCAGAATCTGTCCCCCACCCCTCTCTTCCATGCCTTTGCCCTCCATGCTCCCTGTCTGCAATAGCGGCCTTTCTGTTGACCATTTTACAAAGCTCTAGCCATCTCATCGACCTCATTTGTTCATCTGTTCATTCAATAAGCATCTGCTGAGTCCCTATTATACGCCAGTAGGAAGACAAAGGTGGACACGATGCGCTAACTATTCCATCAAGATACTCATTGCCTAGTACAGCAGTTCTTGTGCATTTACATTTCATGCAAGTCACACGATGTGCATCATGGATATACCCCAGGTGTTTTCTGATTTCCTGTAGGCTCTGGCTTAGATGAAAATAGACTGAAGTTCATTGCAATCCTCATTTCACATGCTGTGACTCCCCTTCCCTCATGCCATTTATCGATTTCAAAATTCCACCTTCTGTTTGGAGTCTTCCCTGTTTTCAAGTCCAGCGAGTGAGTTTCTCCTCTGTTCTCCTTTGGGGACTCTTGTTTCTCCAACTGTAATTAACTGTAGCATCTAGGTCATTCTGTCTTGTGGTACAGCCATGTACATGATCCCTGAGTGCCCAGCTCGCTCTGTGTTTCCCAGAGCACCAAAAACAACCCTTTCTTCTCCGCACAGATACCATTTAAACACTTGGCCGGTTGAATTGCGTTTAATTGGCTCCTTGACCGAAACCGGAAGCAAACACCAGGGGCGGGAGGCTGAGCTCTAAGCAGCTGGTGACCTGGCCTGCACCTGGGAGAAAATTGAAAGGGACTTTAGATCTTTCTAAACATTATCACTCAACCGAGCCTCGTGTGTTCATTCTCTCGGGAAATCAGGTTGCCTACAGCAAAGAGTTGGGAACAGGAGCAAGAGAGACTTAGCCGCCAGCAGAGCAAAGTGAGTATGTGTCGTCCATCCAATGGTTTTTATGGCTAATGGAGGGATGGTGATAAGATCTTTCTGCCAAACAAGACACGATGAATCTGGGTGTGGGGTAGAGCATGCAGCAGGGTTTATTGCACAAACATTTTTTTGGGGGGGGAGGGTTCTGCTCCAAAAAAATTAAGAAATTTTAAAAACCAGACCAGAATTTGTAAGTGGCCCAGAAAACTGAGCAGCGTGGGACATGCAATGAATAGACACCACAGTAACAACAGGGCTTCCTCTGAAGAGTATGCTCTCCATTTAACCAATATTTCTGTGACTGGGACCTTGGGGGATTCATGTCCACTCCCCCAGCCTCAGTATCCCTTTCCAGAAATTGAGAGAATTGGACTCAGTGTTCTCCAAGAGACTTTCCACCTCTAAAGTTTTGTAATCAGACGGTATGACTCCATGCTAAGCTTTATAAGAGATTCGAAAACGGGAAAAACACAGCTCTCGCCTTCTGGCAGCATTTAGCTCCTTCGAGCCTTAGTTTTCTCACCTATAAAGCTGGTCTGGTGTTTTAAGGATTAAAGGAAACGTGTTTGGAAAGTGCTGACTGCCTGGCCATTTATATAAGTGCCCCGTAACTGGTACCTGATATTATCATCTTTAAAGCAGGATTAATACATTCATCAGTGGTTAAGATGCTCAAATGAGCTACTGGAGGCAAAAGTCCTTTTTTAATGCAAACATTAGTGCTTACGTGAAAGATGAGTCTAGGGGCGCCAGGGTGGCCCAGTCGGGTAAGCCTCCGACTTCGGCTCAGGTCATGATCTCATGGTTCGGGGGTTTGAGCCCCACACCCCGCAACAGGCTCTGTGCTGACAGCTCAGAGCCCGGAGCCTGCTTCGGCTTCTGTGTGTCTCCCTCTCTCTCTGCCTCTCCTCCACTTGCACTCTGTCTCTCTCCCTCTCTCTCTCAAAAATAAATAAACATCTTTTTTAATTTTCAAAAAGATGAGTCTATCACATGTATTCTTTTTTTTTTAAGTTTATTATTTTGAGAGAGAGAGAGCATGCGCATGCACAAATGGGGGAGGAGCAGAGAGGGTGGGGAGAGAGAGAATCCCAACACAGGGGTAGATGTGGAGCTCAAATTCACAGACCACGAGATCATGACCTGAGCCGAAGTCGGACGCTTAACTGACTGAGCCACCCGGGCGCCCCTATCACATTTATATTTATCACATTTCTTTAGCAGCAGGAACCTGATGGCTTCAGCAGGACCCATGGCCAATTCCATGTTTGTGGTGGCACCCCCCAACGGGTATCCTGAGATCCAAGAAGGCATGTGTCAGGTGCCCCCGTATCCCAGCAACCAGCCCCAAGTCCACCTCATTCCTGTGAACCCCCCTGGTTTGAAGTCATCTGTAACTGAGCAACCTGCCCAGAGAGCCTTGAAAGAGAGCAAAGTCTTAGGGGTAAGTGACATTTCACTCTGCAGGCCGGGGGTCCCTGGCTGGAGTCGGACAAAGTGGGAGGCTTGGAAATACGGAAACTTCAAATCCAGGAGGAGGGGTAGGAGCTGATCCGGCCTTGCCAAACCCAGATCTACTAGAAATCTCAGCTGTGCGACATCACCAGGGTCTCAGTGTGGGGCCTTGTAATTTCTGCCTTAGGCACTTTAAGAAAGAGGAAGCAAAGCCACAAAAAAGTGGTAAACTGGAATGTTGGTCCTGTTGCAAGAGTACATGTCGATCCACGTGGCCTCTGGAAGGAAGTGGGTGTATCAAGCCACTAGGTGGAGCCTAAACCCAGCTTTCTCGGATGGAATCTTTGGCCATTAGGGGGGGAAAAATCAGGTTAGACAGCCAACAAAATAGCACTTCACAACGGTTTTCCCCCTGCAAGGCCATCCTGGGTGGGACCAGCAGGGGCACATTTCACTGCACAGCTGAAAGATGACAACCACGGATTCCGACCCAGGCAGCCTGAGCTCAGGGCCTAATGCGAGGGTCAGTCGATTCAGCCTGTGTGGAGGGCAATTTGTATCCTCCAAATTTACCAACTGCCCGATAATTCCATTTCTGAGACTGTCCTGCAGATACGCCCGTGCACACAAGAATTGCGATGTGGATGAGCTTATTAACTGCAGCACGGTTTGTGTGGACGACAGAATGGGAAGAGCCAAAATATCCATCAATATATCCCGGTTACATCGATGTATTATTCAAAGAATGGAACGTACTACAGCTATAAAAAAGAACAAGGAAGGCTTTTGCGTAATGAGATGGACCTAGCCCAGGATACATCCTTGAAGGAAAGAAAAAATAGTCTGTGTATAGTCTGTTACCATTTGTACAAATTTGAGGAAATAATATATTTGTGTGTGCCGCCATATTTGTAGTGTATACACAGAGACATATACATACCTAATATATCTATGTATATGTCCAAATACCACTTGTGCAGGAATATATCTATATTAGTTTCCTAGGGCTCCCATAACAGAGTACCACAAACTGGGTGGCTTTGGACAACAGAAGTTGTCTCACGGTTGCGGAAGCCAAAAGTTCACGATCAAGTTGTCCCCAGGGCCATGCTCCCTGTGAAGGCACCAGGGGAAGGTCTCCCCCAGCCTCTCTCCCAGCTTCTGGTGGTTCCTTGGCTTGTGGAAGCACAGTGCCGATCTTGGCACACATGGAATTCTGTGTGCTTGTGTGTCTCTTCGTATCTGTCTTTTGAAAAGGACCGCAATCACGTAGGATGAGGCACCCACCCTACTCCAGTATACATCGGATTACCTAATCACATCCACAACCACCCTAATTCCAGATGAGGTCACATTCTCGGGCCCTGGGGGTTAGAATTCTAATATATTAATTTGGTGAGGGAGAGACGCACACAATTCAATCCCTAAAAACATCCTAAAGAAATAAGAGATGAACACAAAGACTTATCTACAAGGATGTTCATGATAGTATTATTTATAACAGGGAAAAAGGGGGGACAATCTTACCTGTTCAGTATCTCTGTTCCAACTACTCCCCAAAACATCCCAAGATGGAATCAGGCAGCCTTTTAAAAAATAAGTTTGAAGAACGCTTACTGCCATGCGGCTGTGTTCACGATAAGATGTTAAATGTACAGAGCCATCTTGGGTTCTCGGAATATATATTTGAAAAGAATCACGGGAGGCTAGATACCAAAACGTAAGTGGGGTGTTTCCCCTGAGCGGAGGGTAATTGTGGGAAGTTTTCATTTCATTTTTCTACTTTTCATATTACTTGTTAGACCAGGAAAACAAACGATTTATGAAAATAAAAAGGAGGCACAAAGGGAAGGCAGGATCCAGCCTCAGAAACCAGGGCTTCAGCTTGTGGCTCTCCTGACAGGCCATCCAGATCCTGATTGGCCTGATCCACGTGGGCCTCGGCTCCATCATGGCCACCGTCCTCTCAGGGCACTACACAGCGATCTCGTTCTACGGAGGCTTTCCCTTCTGGGGAGGCATCTGGGTAAGTAACGTGAGGTCACCCCGCAAATGAGCTCCCGGAAAGCGCCAGCACACCCGGGGCCACCTTGTCAAGCTGTGTGGCTTACACTCTGCAGCAGCTTCCCAGCCAAGGGAGCCAGCAGGGCGCGAATCTGGCTCAGGCCTCGCCTACCAAGCATGTCGGTTGGTCGGGTTGCTGTGACCAATGGACACAGACCAGGTGGCTTCCACAACAGAAATGCGTTACCTCACAGTTCTGGAGGCTGGAAGGCCAAGATCGAGACGTCTGCAGGGTTGTTCTGAGGCCTCTCTCCTCGGCGTGCAGATGGCCGCCTTCTCCCCGTGTCTTCACGCGGCCTCAGTGTGTCTGTGCCCTAATCCCCTCCTCACATAAGAACACCAGTCACACTGGATTAGGGCCACCCTAGTGATCTCACTGAAACTTAGTCACCTCTTTAAAGGTCCCCTCTCCAAAGATAGTCACATTCTGCGGTACTGGGGGGGGGGGGGTTAGGACTTCAATAGGTGAATTTTGAGGGGACACAATTCAGCCATAACACCAAGTGACAGCCCTACAGGACGCCGTTCGCCTGGAGTGGGCACCTTTTCTAATTGGCTCACGCCATGGGTCAGCGAATTTTCTTCTTATTCATCAACCCAGGGCTGGCACCTTTTTCCAATTCACACAACAATGCCCATGTGTAAAAAATGTATTGGTAATAGCCCTCGAGTGTTGCTCAACTTAGGCCCCCAGCCTGAGCTCCAGGAGAAAAGACATTTCCACCCATGTTTGAGAGTGGCTACCCAGCCACAGAATGGTCATTAAGCAATGGGGATGCAACCTAGGTGCACGGATGGGCTTCAGAGTCCCCGCGGTGGCGAAATATTTGATATGCGAGTGTGTACTTTTTTTTTTCTGGAAAGGTCTATAGCTTTCATCAGATTCTCAGGGTGATCTATGACTCCATAAAAGTTAAGAACTACAAGTCCTTTATCTTCTCCACTTTACTGCCTTTTTGATTCTTTTGCATTCTGTCTAGTGTCCTCTTAGCTACACACACACACACACACACACACACACACACACGTCCCTTCTCCCCGTCCTCCCTCCCACCTCCTTTTTCTCTCTGCTGTTACACAGCCTGCCGTCTCTGGACTCACACACCTATGATTCAGATGCAACTTTTCTCATCAATAGCAGAATTCCCAAGTAACTTTAGATAATTAACCAAAGTCCTCCTTATCCCATGAGATTTAAATAAAATAGCCTAGTGTTATCATCCACCATAATCCCCCTACAACGCCTGCAACATGGTAGGGCTTATGTTCTCGGGAGCATCTTTCTGTGAGCACCTGCTCTCTTTTGTTTCCATCTGGGTCTCATTTCTTGAGGCTGAAGTCCTCTCTCTGCTTTGCATGGACCCAGACTTGGAACTGAGCTCCTGTTCCTCCCCCCCCCCCCACAAGCCCTGTGTCTGTACAACCAATTTTAATGGAGTTTGGGGCAATGGAGAGGCTGACATCACAGCCAAAGAATGGCTTGTTCTTAAGCATTGGATGTTATTGAATAATCTTTTTTTTATATATGAAATTTATTGTCAAATTGGTTTCCATACAACACCCAGTGCTCATCCCAACAGGTGCCCTCCTCAATGCCCACCACCCACTCTCCCCTCCCTCCCACTCCCCATCAACCCCCAGTTTACTTTCAGTCTTTAAGACTCTCTTATGGTTTGGCTTTCTCCCTCTCTAACTTCAGCCAAGGGATACAGGAGTGCTGAGGCATAGGGGCACTTGTACCCCAATGTTTATAGTAGCACTTTCAACAGTAGCCAAATTGTGGAAAGAGCCTAAATGTCCATCAACTGATGAATGGATAAAGAAATTGTGGTTTATATACACAATGGAATACTACTTGGCAATGAGAAAGAATGAAATCTGGCCCTTTGTAGCAACGTGGATGGAACTGGAGTGTTACGCTAAGTGAAGTCATACAGAGAAAGACAGATACCATATGTTTTCACTCTCATGTGGATCTTGAGAAACTTAACAGAAGACCATGGGGGAGGGGAGGAGAAAAAAAAAGCTATTGAATAATCTTAAGTGCCTGGCAATTGCCCTGGCATCTCCCCTTCTGCCAGGTTGCTAAACTCTCTTGACTGCCCCCCTCCTTTTATCTGCAAAGCAGTTTTGTTCTTGGTTACCTTGTCCAGGACTATGTATTTCCTAAAGATCACTAATGTCCTCTCCCATAACAAAGGCCCATTTCCTTTGGCACCCTAAAAGGACCAGCAAGGCCCTCAGAAGGCCAGCCTCTTGTTCCCTTCCCTTCCCATCAAGTCTCCATAACAGAAGGTTGTAAGACTGAGATTTATTTTCCCACGTATAGGAAAAATCACACTCCGTTTAAAAGGCATAGGAAGCTAGAGTAACTTTTCATTGTAAAACCATTTCCACCCCAAGATACACGCATCTACCCTGAGTGGTGGGAGGGTCTGTGTGGTAAAGGCGAAGAACATGGGGTCTGGATTCAACTATCTGGACCAGCCATCTGCTGGATGGTCTCGGGTCAGTTATTTAAACTCCACAAGCGTCAGCCTGCCCATCTGTAAAAGGAGAATAATAATAGTTCTGGATGGGCCACCGTGCAGTTAAATAAGGCAAGGTTTGAAAAGCACCCCACACAGTGAGTGCTCGGCGAAGCTGTTGTTCAACCACAGCCAATGCCCTCTCAGACCACCGTTGCCACCACACTGGGCTCATGACAGTGAGTAAGCCCACCATCTACCGCGCCTGCAGAATACCAGTGTCGAAATAAAGGCACACAATCCACCTCCCTGTCTTCATATTTGAGGTGGAGCATCTTAGAGGTGCGACGCTACCTTTCGAGTCCTCACCCAGGTGACGTTGGGCTTCTAGCTCAAAGCAGTGAAGATGCTGGTGACCTTCCTCCTTCCCTCCAAAGCCCCCGTGCCTAACGAATCCCAAGGGAAGGATGACAAACCAACAAGATGCGCCTGTGGGCAAATAAAAGACAAGGAAAGAAATAATACTTCCTGGACATCTCCTATGTGTAAGCTCGCTGTTCATGTGAGGAAATAAAGACCTCAAGAAATTAATCACTTACCCACCTCACATGAGTTTCAAGCCAGAACTGAAAAACCAGGTCAGCTCAGTCCTAGAATCTGTATTTATCTCACTTTGCTGCCTTGTCATATGGTACAAGAGAGCTTGTTTTCCTTCCTTTTACCCTCCCTGTCTCTCTCCCTCCCTCCCCTCTTTCTCTTCTTTCCTTTTCCTTCCTTACCTCTTTCTAAACCCCCACTCTTCTGTGCCAGTTCATCATTTCAGGATCCCTCTCAGTGTCAGCCGAAAATCAGCCAAAATCCTCTTACCTGGTAAGTCACCTCCTGACCCGGGCTCTCCCAGCGGGACCTATGGGAGACACACACGGTGGGAAAAGGTTAGTGCACAATCCCCCCTCATCCTTGCACTTACTTCCTTTTATAAGGCTTTTTTTTTTTTAAGTTTATTTACATAGTTTGAGAGAGAGAGTGTGTGGGGGGAGGAGGGGCAGAGAGAGAGGGAGAGAGAGAGAGAATCCCAAGCAGGCTCCACACTGCCAGCCCAGAGCCCGATGTGGGGCTCCATCTGTGAGGTCATGACCTGAGCCGAAACCAAACGTCAGACACTCAACCGCCTGAGCCACCCAGACGCCCCTCCTTGCGCTTACTTCTAACCAGACACAGACGCTGTCACATGTGCTCACTCATACTCACACGCAGGAGCACGTGAACCTGGCCAGAGTCATGGCAGGAAGGAGTCCAGAGGGTTCAAGGGAAGGAAGGACAACACAGCCCTGAGTGAAGGCATCAGGGTGTGGAGGCAGAGACAGAACAGCATCCGTCCCTCAGAGGCTCGTGCCGGAGGGGGCACAAAAGTCCCGGGGGCTCACGCTCCCCTGCAACAGAGCGGACACTGCCAGTGGCCGTGGCGCACAGAGCGGGCCTCTGGCCATCTCTACAGGGAAGCCAGGGGAGGCCCAACCACCTGCTTCCCTCAGGAATCCGGCCAAGCGGTCTCTGCCAATCCCATGAACGAGACTCCGAGGTCCCCTAACAATGGGCCGAGAAAGCGCCTTCGTTCCCCTCGCGGCAGGTTGTCTAGGGTGAGGGGCCTCAGGATGGCCAGGTCCCTGCGCCTCATGAGATCTGGGCATGTCTTTCTGCACATGGCCCAGAATCATGGGACATCAGAGCCTGTCGCATCCCAAGACACTGGGCGGAGCTTCCTACCTATCCCCAGTGGGATAAGCAAGTCGAAGATGGGTAGGTAAACTCGAGGAAACGGCGATTGACTAGTCCCCTCTCCGCAAGATCCGTGATCCTTGTTAAAGGCTCTGAGAAGTCCTACAGCGAAGGCCTGTTTCACTTTGTTCAGCCCAGCTTTTCTCAAAGCTAACTTACGCCCACACTTTTTTGCACAGACCATCACTCTACTTGCTACAGAGCTGAGGTTCCAGGGATTCACGTTAAGAAGCTCGAGTCTCTGTTCATCCCAGCTACAATGACTTTCCTCTCCCACCCTGACCCTCTGTGTCTTCTTCAGCTGAATGGCAGTTTGGGCTTGAACATTGTCAGCGCAATCTGTTCTGTGGTTGGAATCACACTCTTCATCATGGATATGAGTCTCCCTCCCATCTATGCCCGCCCTGACTCTTATCCCTACTATGACACCTGGGGTGTGGTGAGTACCCCTCTGAGCCAACATCCCCCCCACAGGTTCAGACTCGGCTACATTTAGAAAATTGTTAGAAGGCCCAAACACCAAGCTTCTTCACACAGCACTACAGCAGAAGGAAGTACCATCAAGAATCAGAAGAATGTTTAAAGTCCCCGACATGTCGCTTTACTGTTGTGTTACTTTAAGCACGTGACTTTTCTCAGTCTTAGTTTCTGCCTTTACAACAGGGTAATCTACCTTATGACATTATGAGGAGAATTAAATGTGACAATAACACACACGTGCCTCTACCTGAATCCTTGCTCACGTTCTCACCTTGCTGCCCATGACTGTGGACAAGGGGTCAGCAAAGGTTTTCTGTGAAGGGCCAGAGAATAAATACTTAAGGCTTTGCAAGCCATCTGGTTTCTTTTTTTTCTTTTTTTTCTTTTTTTTAATGTTTGTTTGTTTGTTGAGAGAGGGAGACCCAAGCAGGCTCCAGCTGTCAGCACAGGGCCCAACGTGGGGCTCGATCTCACAACTATGAGATCATGACCTGAGCCAAAATCGAGAGTCAGATGCTTAACCGACTGAGCCACCCAGGTGTCCCAGCCATTTGGTTTCCACGGCAGCTACTCAACCCTGCCCTGTAGTGGGAAAGCAGCCGTAGAAAATCCATAAGCATTGAGCATGGCTGTGTTCCGATAAAACTTTACCTACAAAAGTAGGCAGCTGCCAGGAGTTGGCCCATGGATCGTAATTTGGCCCATGGACCAACCTGTGCTATGGAACAGGGCTGCCCGGTAGAAATATAATGTGAGCTGTGTGTGTGATTTTAAATTTTCTAGTTGCCCCCTTAAGAAAAAAGAAGAAGGTGGTGCCTGGGTGGCTCGGTCGGTTAATCGTCCGACTTCGGCTCAGGTCATGATCTCACGGTCCATGAGTTCGAGCCCCGCGTCGGGCTCTGTGCTGACAGCTCAGAGCCTGGAGCCTGTTTCAGATTCTGTGTCTCCCTCTCTCTCTGCTCCTCCCCTGTTCATGCTCTGTCTCTCTCTGTCTCAAAAATAAATAAACGTTAAAAAAAATTTTTAAAAAACAAAAAAGAAAAAAGAAGAAGAAAACGAAACAAGTGAAAATATCTTAATAATATGTTTTATTTAACCCAATATATCCCAATGTCCTTTCAACATGTAATCCGTGCAAAATGAATATATGTATATTAATTTGCTATTTTGCATTTGGGCTACTCGGTCTTTGAAATAAATCCTGAGTGTATTCTGCACTTAGAGCACCTGTCACTTTGGGACCAGCCACATCCCAAGTGCTCAGCAGCCACACGGGACTCGTGGCTACAGGGCTCGTGGCTGCCGGATTGGTGGCTGACTGCAGCTACAGACTGGTCCGCGTAGACGCTGTCTCTGCGTCTGCGCAGCCGCCGCTCCTCTCCCTCCCCGCTCACGTGATCCAGGTGTTTTCCTGAAGGATGACTACCCTTCCCTCTAGAGGAGCCCTGGCAGTGAGTGTCAAAGGACCAGGTCTCGTCCACACACCCTTGACCCTCACACGAGCCTGGTGAGACATTGTCCCCACAAGGCTAAGACGAGGTTAGGGGCCTTCCTCCAAGCCACAGGGACAGTCCACGGCAGAGCCACATTTGGAACGCCCCGGCCAGCACTCCTGACCTCTACCCGCTCTGGTTCCAGACCCCCGGAGTGGCGATTTCAGGCGTGCTGCTCATTTTCTGTCTCCTCGAGTTCGGCATTGCCTGGGCATCTTCCCACCTGGGCTGCCAACTGGTCTGCTGTCAACACAACGTGAGTCCCCGAGGTTCCTGGGTGGGAGGGAAGACGCCCGGAAGGGGGCGGAGACCCCAGGGTCACCATGCTTCCCCTTCCGGCCCAGGAGCAGAGAAGTCTCCCAGGGCCTCAAGGCCTCCGCACCTGCCTGGTCCCTCTTGCACCCCTCCCAGCGCCCCTCCTGTGCGCCTGTGTTTTCCAGGTGGGCGTAGTCCTCCCGAATGTCTATATGGCAAACCCAGTGGTCGTCCCAGAACCGGTGAACTTGCCACCGACTTATTCCAGCGAGGCCCAGGGCTCCAGATAAGCAAAGCCACAGCTTCTAGAAGCATCTTTCGCTGAGACCAAAAGAAGACCTCCCCGTTCTGGGCTTCTGAAACCCAAGATCCTCCTTCCCTGACAATGTTAGGGAAATGTCTCTCTAACGGGTGTGCATCGTGACTTTGTTCCATTCGGCCTGGTAAATCGTGCAATGACTCTATTAAAAAGGAGACAGAAATTGAAAGTGGATTTTAACAAAGAGATCCTTCCCCGGGGTGTCTACACCTGGGGCCTTGTGTGCTTACCTGTGTGAGCTCATGGTTGGAAAAGCAAATGTCTAGACAACCCAATATTCATTCTTTCAATCATTCATTTGGTGATTAAATATGTCCTGAGCATTTGGTATGTTCAAGGAAGTTTAACATTGGTGAACACAGCAAAGTCCGTGACCTCAGGGAACTTCTGGCCTCACGGAGAGGACAACGTGCAAGCAATTTTCCCTAACACGGGGCAGAACGTGGGGACACACAGAGATACAACGGAGGGATATGATTTATTTTATTTTATTTTACTTTATTTTATTTTATTTTATTTTATTTTATTTTAGAGAGAGCACACATGAACAGGGGGAGAGGGGCAGAGGGAGAAGGAGAGAGCGTCTTTTTTTTAAGTTTATTTATTTATTTTGAGAGAGAGACAGAGAGACCGAGTGGGGGAGGGGCGGGGGGGGGGGAAAGAGAGAGAATCCCAGGCAGGCTCCACACTGATAGTGGGGCTCGAACTCACATACCATGAGATCATGACCTGAGCTGAAACCAAGAGTCAGACACTAGACCGACTGAGTCACCCAGGCACCCTGAGAGGGATATGATTTATTCTGGCAGTGATGGGGAAAGCAAAGAACAAGCCTGGTCGAGGAAGCAAATTTGAGGGTGGCATTAAAGGAGAGAGCAGGGGTTTTCAGTGCAATAAGGAGCCACACCATTGGGAAGACCTTGGAAGAAAGTGAGCCATGGAAAAAAAAGCTCACAAAAGCTTGGAAAGAAAGCTCACAAAATGATCACTCCTTTTATATGCTATTACCCCGGATGCAACAGTACTCATGAATAAACATTGTCTTCAGGCAATGTTAAGGTATCTTCCAAAATTATGAGGCTCACACGCCTTTATTTATAAAGGCAAAGAGAATAATCCAAAGAGAACTGGCTATGTCTAGAACTTCTAGGTTTACACACATTAATTTAAATATTTATTTAAATATACATGATGGCAGTTGGCTTCGAAAAGGTTAGAACATGATTTTACTCTTGTAAATATATTTAGCCTCTGGCTTTATCTAAAAAGTTTCTTCTCAGTGGCTTGTTCAGAATTCTTCTGCATCTTCTCTGACAGGGATCCTTGGGATGCCCATCGGCTAGTCAGGTTCCAAGGCTGCGGTGGGTTGTCATTTGCTAGAACTGACCAGGTCTCAGGAAATCATGGACAATCAAAATGTAATACGGGGCATGTAATATCCTGCTTCTAGACCAGCCCTTCACTCATCTGTTCTGTAAGCTGAGATGTTAGTACACTGGGCTCCCCAAAAGGGACTGGCCCAGTTAGACTACTCTTCAAGGTCTGGGTGAGCAGAGCAAGTCTGGCCTTCTTTCTGCCCTCTTCCTTACTGCTGCCTCTCACTGCCCTATCTCATCCCACACCTGCTCCCTCCACAGACCTCAAACCCTCAACCTTGATCTCCTACTCGGTCCTCAGAGTGTCTTTCCCGACTTGTCCGACCTGTGAGTTAACTTAGACACTCCTGACAAGCCTCACCTCCTACGGTGTGGGTCATCTTGGAGATCGAAGCAGAGCCCTTTTCCCATTCCCACCACCTGCCCTGATAATGTGCTGGGAGCTAGACCCCTCATCCCAGACGGCCTTCCACCTGAAGTGACAGCTCACAGCTTCCTGTGGGCAACAAATGTTTATCCTTGCTCTGCACCATGTCATAAGCGGTCCGTCTGCACAATGCCATTCACTCCCAGCCTCCCTAGAACAACGGAGCATAGAAAATGGAAGAGACCTTGGCCATCTAGCATCATCAGAGCAGCCAGGAGCCCAGACAGGACTGGAACCCAGACTCCAGTCCAGGGCTCCCTGCAGAAACAGGGACACATCATAGGAAAACAAGGCGATGACAGTCAGAGACACCGTCTCTGCCTCCTCAGCTGGCACCTCCCCCCAACTGGCTTTCTCCCCCAACTCCCCATCCAGTGGCAATTTTGCTATCACCAAAGTCACCAATGCCTTCCAGGGGCTTTGTTCCTGTCCTTATCTTACTTGACCTCTGTAGGATTTGACCCAGCAAACCGCCCTCTCCTTAAAACAGTAGGCTAGTTCCACTCCAGCTTCTCCAAATGCCCTCCTCATTCTCCTGCGTGAGCTCCTCTCTCTCCTCTTGGGCCTCCAGCATTGCTCTCCAATAAGGCACTGCCCTTGGCCCCTGTTCCCAGCCCAGGTACTCAAGCCTGTCTCCTGGGAACTTGAGATCCAGCTCTCGAGTGAGACTGGGATTCAAATGTGCTCATCACTGCACAAAAGCTCTGTAAAGTGTTTACACTGCTTTCCAGCCAGGTCTTGAATTGAGGGCTCATCATCCCCCAAAGTGGGATTTCTTATGGAAGAGATCATTCAGTTTCCTAGTTGATATGCCTGCCCCCATCTCCTCCACTGGTAAGTTCAAGTGCTACTTCCCCAGGGAAGCTGTCTTAGGTTCCTAAAGCCTGAAGCCCCCAAAGGAAAAGCAGGCATCTAGAGTGGGAGCAGCGGAGAGGTGCGCAATGTGACCTGGCAGTGATGACGTCCAGGGCTTAACTTCGAGGGCTGTTGGTTTGTTTTGTTTTGTTTTGTTTTTTATCTTAACTGGAAAAAAAAAAAGCCTGATTTTTGTGTTGCAGTTGAAAAAATATGACTGTGGCTATGGGTCACAGTAGCTAATTCACACTTGCGACATTTATAGCCCCTCTCGACCTCCCTAAGAACTTTGCGACCTTCCATTGGGAAAGCGGGCTCACTCTTTGGAAGGTGCATTACAGTGTCAGTATCTGTGTGGGTGTCAAGGAAAGGCACCTGTTTCCCGGGACCCCAGCCCCTGTGCCGTGAGGCAGCCCACACTTCCCTGACGTTTCCCTCCCAAGACTCGTGCTGCCCACAGTTTATAGCATTCACGTGGATGTCTTCCTGGGTGCAGACCCAACATCTTCGACAGCTCCCTGCTGTCTTGCCAGGCTCAAGATAAGACATGGGACACAGCAGCTATCACCAGACACTCCCTAGAATGAAGAGTATCCTCTTGCTTCCAGGAAAGAATCCCTTACGTACCCACTCCCTCAGTCATTCATTCAGTGACACGAAGTACCTATTGTATGCCGCGTGCTGGATGGAGCAGAGGTAGTTCCCGCCCTCCTGGAGAGCACGCCCCCCCCCCCCCCCCCCAGCGCTGGACTGGCAAGTCACGTGATCAGTTGAGTGCCGACAGTCATGGGGAAACAGAGTGCTTGTATAGGCATTACTGGAAATGGAGAAGAGGGCAGAATTTCTGCATGGAAGGCCCCTCCAAAGAGGAGACGTGAAGGCTAAGAATAACTAGCCACACAGAGAAGGCAGTAAAGACCATTCCAGGCAGGAAGAGGAAGCTGTGTGAAGCCGCTCCTGCGGAAAAGAGCTTGGAGTATCCAGGGAACTGGAAAGAAAGCCAGTGCAGCTGGAACCTAGTGAAGAAGATGGAGAAGGTCTCGAGAAGGGGCTGGAAATGCTGGCAGGGGCCACAGAGGGCTTTGGATTTTATTCTAGGGCTAAAAGCCATGGGGTGGTTTATGCAAGAGAGTGATGTAATTTGGTTTACAGCTTGAAAGACCACCCTGCCTGATTTGTAGGGAAAGGATAGGAGGAGGGTGAAGGAAGGAGGCAGGTGGACCTGGGAGGAGATTTAGTGATAGTCCAGTACAGGGGCTGGCAAAGTAAGGCCTGTGGGAAGGCCAGATCTGGCCCACCAAATGTTTTTGTAAATAAAGTTTTATTGGGACACCAGCCAGGCCCATTGGTTGACTGCTGCTTCCGTGCTACAACAGAGACCATACAACCTGCAGAGCCTAAAATATTTACTATTGGACCCTTTGCAGAAACATGTGCCCACCCTGGAGCTAGATAATGACGATGAGGAGGAGGAGGAGGAGGAGGATCATCCTTTGTGTGCCAGAATCATTATGTTCCAAGCTATTCTCATGGTGAGAAAGGATTAGCTGTGACCCACTCACCTTCTGTTGCCCTTGGTAATCAGACTGTTCTGGTGAAATCAATTCAGACGGAAGCTGTAGGCACTCAACCACAGTTCCGGGAAGTGCCTGGGGACACAGGTGCCCATTAACAATTCGCTGAATGCCTGAGCTAGGTAGTGACAGTGGAGACAAAGAGGAAGATTTGGGACATGGCTTGGAGGGGAGATCTCTAGGGCTCATGGACTCGGGGGGGGGGGGGGTGAGTGGAATCAGAGGAGGAAATTGGGAGCAATGCCAAGGTTTCTGTCTTAGGTAACTGGGTGAAGAGCCACTTACTGAAATGGGGAAGGCTGGAAAAAGTTTCAGGAAAAAAACCCAAATTTCAGTAATATTCCCCTCAAAAGCTCATAGGCACATAGCATTCCAGAGGTGACCAAGAACTTAAAGATAATCTCCATTTGATGCCTGAATATCCTCTGTCATTGTCCCCATATGTATAATATCAGCATCACCTGGGAGCCTGTTGGCCCTACCCCAGACATGCTTACTTAGGAATTCTGAGGATGGGGCCCAGCAGTCTGTGCTTCCACAAGCCTGCTAGATGATCCCAACGCTCACTCAGGTTTGAGACCCTTTGCCCAATAGCATCTTCTCAAATGACTGCTCCTTCTGATTTTGAGCCCCTTATATGGTGGCATATATCATGCTGGTGCCTCCGAAGGCAGCCCATACCGCCCTTAGACAACTCCACTGAGAAGCTTTGCCAAAGAATAAACTATGTCTAAAATCCAGTAAGACACTCCCCGAGTTATCACCTGGAAGATAGAGGGATAACTCTCCCCTTTGGAGTTGAGCAACCGGAGTGCTGCATAAGACTCAGTCCCAGCCCATCTATTTCCCACCGAAGCTTCCAGAACACCCAAGTCCCTCACCTTCCCTCTGGCTTCCTCTTCTCCCCACTTCCTGCCCAGGTGAGGCCACTGCCAAGTACCCTTTTTTGTGTCTCATAAAGCTAAATCAGCGACCAGGGGTCAATAGGGAGAGCCTAGAAGATGGAAGGACAACGAAGGCAGGAACAACAAGTTTAGACTTTGCCCAGGTAAGACACCAATAAAACTCCATAAAGGACTCCCCGTGGGGCCAGTCCAAAGGCTGCCAGAAGTCTTTTACCATCAAAGAGTATCCCCTCACCCACTACTACTGAACACGACACAGGGATGTAGGTGCCCAACAATATCTACGGATAGACTCAGTCTTCTGAAAAAGAAGGAATTGATGTCGAGTCCTTACTATCTACTAAACTGTTCTGCTCCATGCCCTTTCACCTGCATTATCTCATTTCACAAACGATACAGAGGGGCACTATGTTTTAAGAACAAGAAATCTGAAAATCTGGACCTCAGGAAGGGTCGTTTGCCCACGCCCACACCACTAGTAACTGGGGGAGGTGGATTTGAATCTATGTCCCCTGCCTACAAAGACATTGCTCTTTGGCCACCTCATCCTGCCATGTCCGCAGTGCTGGCCCCGGAACAGAAGAGAAGCATGTGGTGATGGTGAAGACAACAGTCACTGTCCTCTGTGCACTAGAATCATGATGTCCCCAGCTACCCGCTCACGGTGGGAATGAATTAGTTCTGACCCACCCATCCTCTTGTGTCCTTGATAATCAGAGCCCCCCCCCCCCCCCCCGGGCATGGGAGGCAATAAAAAGACTGGAGTAAATAAATGTCAGCAGGGTGCATCCGCCAATCTCTAATGGGACTGCGTGATTGGTTTCAGCGAATATTAGTCAGCAAAATACGTCCAGGCAGGAAATAAGCCAGATGGCCATAAAGAGGATTGCCTCCACCAACCATCAGCCCCACACAAATGAGGGCAAACCCAATAAGGCAGAGGAGGAGAAGAGAAATATGTCTGCAAGACTCGCCTCTCTGCAACCTCCCTTTCCACTGAGTACAAGGAAACTATGGGGTGTCTGGGAGGCCCAGTCCATTACGCATCCGACTCTTGAGCTCAGCTCGGGTCTTGATCTGGGGGTCATGAGTTCAAGCCCCACGTTGGGCTCCGCACTGGGTGCGAAGCCTACTCAGAAAAGAAATGGAAACTAGTCCTCCTTCCCCTTGGTAATGGCTTCTTCCACCCTGCCTCAGTCACTCACACTCAGGGTCACACCTGAACGCGGTCAATGCCGACCTCCACCTCCTAGCTTTCCAGCTCACCGCCAAGCCCTGTAGTTCCTGCTCCCGCGGGGCCTGCAGCCCATCAGGCTCCCACCCTCTCACCATCTCCACTCTGTGCTCTCCGTGGCTCAGCTCAGACTCCCCCCATGGCTCAACCATTACAACAGCTCCCAAGTCCCTTGCCCCTCCCACCCCAGTTTATTCTGCAAAACCCCAACCCTGGTTCAGCCCAACTGGCTGCCTCCCTGGTGCCTGAAAACCCGTCTAGCTATTCTGTTTCCTTCCCTGGTCTGTACTCTCCCGACCTCTAGACGACAACCTTGTATCTTACCTTCTCTCTGCAAACCCCAAGACCTCCTCCCCACTTCTCTCCTAAAGAGCTTGCTTCCCGTTTCCACCAAGTAACTGAATGCCTTCCGAAGAGAATTACAAGCCCTGACCAAAGCCCTCGCTGAAACCATGGCCTGCCTTCCCTCCATTTATTACAGAGAAAATGTCCCAGCCCCCCCCCCACCCTGGCACCTGCTTCCACCTTCCGTTTCACTCTTATCCACATCATCACTTTTCACAAGCTACTCAATTACCGCCCCCCAACAACCCCCAGACATGTCATTTCTCCCCTCTGCAAGATGAAACCCTCTCCTGATGCCAGAGCCAGCTAAAGACGCTGCCCTCCATTTCCCCTTACAGGGAAGATTTCAGAACAATTTCTGCAACTCTGTTGTCTGCAGAACAACATGTCTGCATGCCCTTCCCATCCCTCACGAACTGACTCTAGTCGGGGTTTTCCGTCTCTTCACCAAAAACCTCTCTTGTCAAAATCCCCGTGATGCCCACGTGGCTAAATCTGAAGCAGGTTCTCAGCCCTCAGCCTCCCTGACTTATTAGCAGCATTTCATTCCCTCAGCCACGCCCTTCTTTTTCGAGCCTCTCTTCCCTTGGCGTTCAGGACACCACACTTGCCAAGTCTTCTGGGTTTTCCCACGTGGCCATATGCTCTTTATTAGAATCCTTTTCTCTTCCTGTTTCTAATTGTTTTAATGTTTATTTTTGAGAGAGAGAGAGAGAGCATGAGCAGGGGAGGGGCAGAGACAGAGGGAGACACAGAACCCAAAGCAGGCTCCAGGCTCAGAGCTGTCAGCACGGAGCCTGACGCAGGGCTCGAACTCATGAGCCGCGAGATCATGACCTGGGCCAAAGTCAGACGCTTAACTGAGTAAGCCACCCGGGCGCCCCTAGACACGCCTCTCTTTAAGATCTACCCACATCAGGGCACCTGGGTGGCTCAGTCAGTTTCGCACCCGACTGTGGCTCAGGTCGTGATCTCACAGCTTGTGGGTTCGAGCCCCGCATCCGGCTCTGTGCTGACAGCTTGGAGCCTGAAGCCTGCTTGGGATTCTGTGTCTCCCTCTCTCTCTCTGCCCCTCCCCTGCCTGCTCTCTGTCTCTCAAAAATAAATACATGTAAAAAAAAAAATTCTCTTTTAAAGATCTACCCACATCTGTTTGGGGACTTGGTTTTGTCAGTCCGTGCACCCAAGATTCTTAGAAGCTTCTGAGTCTAGCTGAAGGGGCCCACTGCCACTGTGCAAGTCTTCCAGAGACCCTAACAACAGCTGTATAGACCCCTCCTTGATGTGATCTTTGTTCTCAGGTCTAGTTTTACTTAGTGTATCATTTCTACATTGGGGACCCAGGAAACAAGAGATGATGTGATTTCCTGACCCACCAAATTCCAGGCCCTCTATATCCCTGTAACTGCTACTTGCAAACTGAATAATTCTCCATCTGATCCCTTTCTTGCAGTACTTGATCATACGCCTCCAGGAGCAACCGGCTGACGTTCCCAATGTTCTGCCTGATGGTCTCCTCAGCCAAATCCAAACGCTGTCACATGCATTTCCTGTCTTCCAAAACGGGACAGTGTTCCATCACTGCCTACCGTGGGTAACCGTGGATCCAGCCTTCCACGGCAGGGCTCTCACTGCTTCTCCCTCTTGCCATGTAGTCCCGAAGACAATGCATGCATTCAATTTTGTTACCCCACTTCCAGCTACCAACTTCTCTGTCAGTTGGCCCTCGCTACCTGTCAAACAACCCCAAAACTTATGTGGCTCATGATTCTCTGGGTCTGTTGGGCTGATCTCTGGCCTGGGCCAGCTCAGCTGATCCCTACTGTGAGCTCCAAGACTAGCCGGTGGCTAGATGATCTCAGATGATCTTACTTGCAGGTCTGGCGGTTGGAAAGCTTGTCTGTCAACAGGGACAACCGGTCCGCTTGTCTCCTTGTCCAGCAGGCGAGCCCGGGTTTCTTTACAAGGCAGCCTCAGTAGTCCAAGAAGCAACAAGACAGAATGAGCCCCAACACGCAAACGCTTTCCAGGTCTCTGCTTGCATCACACTTTTACCACTGTTCCGTTGGCCAAAGAAGGTTACGTGTCCAAGCCCAGCATCCAGGAGGGAAGGTCCACCCAAAGACACGGAAACAGGGAAGGGAAGAATTTGTGGCCATTTGTATAATTTACGCCAGAGGAAGGTGATGGCCTCAGATCCTTTGCCTTTCAGACAATTCCAACCATATTCAGTGCCAACCCAGCCAACAGCACCACCACTGGCCCCATCAACCCTACCACTGGCCCGGCCAACGTTACAGGCCCTGCCAGCCCTTCCTTCCCCAATGACACTCCAGTGGTAAAACACCCCGAAGGTGTAGCTCATTTTGTCCAGCAATAGATGACACAGGTTGCCCATTTCAGCGCCAAGGAGGAGCCATTGCGGCAGACTCAGCTTCATTTCTGTTTGTTATTGATGTCTTTGGGGTTTTTTTTTTTTTAATTCATAAATAATGTCCCCCGGGCTCTAGGCATCTTTTGACCTTGGTGAACTGCAGGGTGCATTTGCCCCTGGGCTCCTGGTGTGTGCGCACTGTAGAGACCACTTCTAAAGTGGTGCCTCGGCCACGGAGCGCTTGGAGGTCCAACTCCGGCCCCTTCCCCAGGCACGCTGTCACCCCCAAGAAGCAGAGGGAGCAGCAGGGGGGGGGGCGCACACTGCGGCCAGCACTCGTGGGGGAATGAGTGGAAGAGGGAAATGGACACACACGCCGCCTGCTGGAGCTCTGGAATCGTGCCCCACCCCCACCCCAAAGAGCGAGCTATCCGATGTGCAAGACATACATGCTAATTTAAAGCACGACTCTTCCTTGACAAGAGGTACCTTTCCCCGTTGGCACAAAGAAGCCCTATGGACTAACAGGGCCCCCGCATGTGCCTTTCACCCCATCGACAGTCAGCTGTGGGAGGCGCCCCTTCATCTCTGCCCTCCTCCAGAGCCCTGGCTCTAGTCTACGAGCAGGGACAAGGTCAAGATGCTGGAAACTATATTCCTGGTGCCACGCAAGAGGGCGGCAGGGCTCCTTACAGACTCCAGGATGATTTGCAACTGACGCATCGAGGAGGGGACCCACAAACCTTTCTCTTGCTAACGTGATATCTGCTCCTCAAAGGACTTCAATCAATAATGATGCTCAGGCATTTCTTTTCTACCAGGAGTAAAGAAGAGTGGGCAGCACAATGCATGGAGAGTCTAAACCCCATCCTATGACACCTGAGAGCCTGGAGCCTCCCAGGCCAGGACTTCTGGGTGACACACTGTTGTCACCAATCACCAGAGGGCCCTATGACCGCCATGGACCCCTTCGAGTGTGTTTCCAGACACCATTCTAATCCAAGAGCTAGAGGGCTAGGAGGGCATGTGGGATGGGCACCTAATATGTGTGTGGCACCTACGTTTCACAGAGCTTGGGTATTTAGTCCCCAACAATAATCCAGGTAGGTATTCTCAGCCCATTTCACAGGTGAGGAAACAGAGACTTGGAGAAAAATCCTTCTCTGAGCCTCAGCCGCAGAGCAGTGGACACAAAACAGGCCCGCACCCCAGAGCTCTTTCGACCACCCCTGTTTTCCAGTTCCTTCTGCTCCCTTTCTTCTTTAAAAGGTTTCAGTTCCCATGTATACCCCACAGGTAGGGAAGCAGCACTGCTGGCCTGAGAGCAGTGCCCGGGCATGGTGCTAGGGAGGGTAGGGGGGAGGAACCCCTGGGGGAATCTATTCTCACTCCACCAGGGAGGAAAACTTGGAGGCGGGGATCCAAAATGCCAGCTCAAGGCTGCACCTTCTTCGTCATCCCTACTCAAGACCTGCACCCCAAGCAGCCCCTGGGCTGCATCCCTGATTCAGAGCACGGCCAGGACAGTGAAAGAGGAGGGGAGGGACACACGACCATGTGCTGGGCACCACGTAGATACTGTCATCTTGTATAGATAGGGGTTCAGTACTTGCTATAGGCCAAGGGTACACCCAGGTGAAAATCCAAATATTTAACAACTGATACATCAATGGCACCAACAAATTTGGATAAGCAAAGGCCCCGGTGCTGGAACAGGGTTCTGGAGGCGCACGTCTCTGGCCAGGCATTAGTCCTTTAGTTGTTGGATCAAGAGGAAGTGAGAGGGCCTAACCACTGGACAGATGAGTCTGGAAGTCTCAGGGGCCCATGGTGACAAGAATGAAAGCATTTCCTTATTACAGTAACCAGTATGCTCTGCATCAGTCTCCCCTGGTGCGGCATCATCCCGGGTACAAAATGGACAGAACCAACATGGCCCCCATCCTCTTAGAGCTCACCATCCAGCAAGAACTCTTACAATAAAGGAACTCTCTACCCCTGCTGTCTTGTGGAATCCCCAAAACGTAACTTACAGATGAGGAAACGGAGGCGCAGAGAATAACTCACCCAGAGTCCCACCATGACAAAGTCAGTGGAACGAAGTACAAAGAGCTCCTGATGCTGTGTAGTTTCCTATCAATATAGCAATGTTTCAGAATATATAAAGGATTCTCCACACTCAATGGTAAGAAAATAAATACTCAATGGTAAAGAAAACAAATGGTAAAAAAACAAATGGTAAGAAAACAAATCATCCACTTACAAAATGGGCAAAACACTTGAACAGGCACTTAAGGAATATAGAATTGCAAATAAGCAGTTGAAGAGATGCTCAACACAGTCACCACGCCATGATGAGACACCACCACAAGCCTACTAGAATGGACGGAATAAAATATACTGATAATGCCCAGTGCTGATGAGAGTGAAGAGCAACTGGAAATCGCATGCATTGCTGGTGGGAATATAAGTGGCATTGCCACTCTGGAAAACAGTTTGTTGGACTATTACGAAGTTCCATATCATGCTTCCTCTGTGACTCAGCAGTCTCTGTCCTGGGTATTTATCCTAGAGAACGTGAGATTTATTTTCACACAAAATCCTGGACACACATGCTCATAGAAGCTCTATTCAGAATAACCAAAAACTGCAAGTGACACAAATGTGCTTCACTGGATGAATGCTGGAGCTACCTTATCCGTCCAGTGGAATACCTCTCAGCAATGAAAAGGAGCAAGCTGTTGATACACACAGCTTGGATCTCAAAGGCATATCATGAGTTTTGAAAAAGCCCATCCCAAAGGATTGCATCTTGTATGAGCCCATGTATATGACACTCTCAAAGTGGTGAAATTACAGATGGAGAACAGATCAGTGGTTGCAGGGGTTATGGTTAGAAGGAGGCTGAGTGGGGTGCCTGGGTGGCTCAGTCAGTTAAGCTCCGACTTCAGCTCAGGTCATGATCTCATGGTTTGTGGGTTCAAGGCCTGTGTCAGGCTCTGTGCTGACGGCTCAGGGCCTGGAGCCTGCTTCCATTCTGTCTCCCTCTCTCTCTGCCCCTCCCCCACTCATGCACACCTGTGCTCGCTCTCTCTCTCCCTCTCAAAAATAAATAAAGTTAAAACATTTTAAAAAATTGTAGAAGGAGGCTGTAATAATGGCCCAAAAGAGGGAGCATCTTTGTGGCAATGGGACAGTTCTGTGTCCTGATTGTGGTGACAGGGACATGAATCCACACATGTGACCAAATTATATAGAACTATACACCCAAAAAGTGAAGTTAAACACTGGGAAAACCTAAATATTCAAAAGCCAGGCACTTTTCTTCTAATATTAAACAAATTTTGAATTATAAATACAAAAGTAGGGACACCTGGGTGGCTCAGTGGGTTAACCGTCTGACTTCAGCTCAGGTCATGATCTCACTGCTCGTGGGTTTGAGCCCCACATCAGGCTCGGAGCCTGGAGCCTGCTTCAGATTATGTGTCTCCCTCTCTCTCTGCCCTCCCCCACTTCAGTCTGTCTCTCTCTCTCTCAAAAATAAACATTTAAATTTTTTTTAAAAGAAAGCAATACAAAAGCATATTTTATTTCTCACCATGAAAAAAATAGCTCTCCTCACTGAAAGCCCACTAGAAACAACAACAACTCAGCTTGATAAATATCCTGATGCTCAGATTGTAGCCTCTAAATATCATTTCCTGCCAAAAAGAAGCGGGGCTGGGGTTCCTGGGTGGCTCAGTCGGTTAAGCATCTGACTCTTGATTTCACCTCAGGTCTTGATCTCACGGTTCATGAGATCAAGCCTCACATTGGGCTCTGTGCTGACAGCAAGACACCTGCTTGGGATTCTCTCTCCCTCTCTGACCCCTCCCTCTCTCTCTGCCCCTCCCCCACTCATGCATGTACGTGCTCTCTCTCTCTCAAAATAAATAAACTTTTTAAAAATAATAAAATTAATAAGATAAAATAAAAAGAAGCAAGTCTCCTTGAAGAATGGACTAAAGTATAGGAATACGTTGGACCAGAAAGAGGAAACAGCCAGTGGCCACAGCGATCATCTCAGAAGGATGCCAGAGCCAGTTAGAAGGGGCTCCCACTGGCCAAAAAAGGAATAATCTGAAAATCAAGAATCATGACAACAGCAATAAGAATCACAAAACAATGCCTGTGATGAACTGAAATACATGGCCTCCTAGTGGTGGTATTTTTAAAACTGGTCACCTTTATTCCTAGGCATTTTTACGGGGTTTGGTGCAATTGTAAACGGGATCGATTCCTTGATTTCTCTTTCTGCTGTCTCATTAGTGGTGTATAGAAATGCAACTGATTTCTGCACATTAATTTTATGTCCTGCGACTTTGCCAAGTTCGTGGATCAGTTCTAGCAGGTTTTGAGAGGAGGCTTTGGGTTTTCCACATAGAATACCATGTCATCTGCAAAGAGTGAAAGTTTCACTTCCTCCTTGCTGATTTGGATGCCTTTTATTTCTTTGTGTTGTCTGATTGCTGAGGCTAGCACATCCAACATTATGTTGGGTAACTGTGGGGAGAGTGGACATCCCTGTCATGTTTCTGACCTTAGGGGAAAAGATCTCAGTTTTTTCCCTATGGAGGATGATATTGGCAGTGCGTCTTTCATATATGGCTTTTATGATCATGAGTATGATCCTTCTATCCCTACTTTCTTGGGGGTTTTCATGAAGAAAGGATGCTGTATTTTCTCAAATGCTTTCTCTGCATCTATTGAGAGGATCATGTGGTTCTTATCATTTCTTTTATTAATGTGATGTATCACGTTGATTGATTTGTGGATATTGAACCATCCCTGTAGCCCAGGAATATATCCCACTTGATCGTGGTGAATAATTCTTTTAAATATTTTTGGATCCAATTTGCTAGTATCTTGTTGAGAAATTTTGCATCCATGTTCATCAAGGAAATTGGTCTATAGTTCTCTTTTTTAGTGGGGTCTGTCTGGTTTTAGAATCAAGGTAATGCTGGCCTCGTAGAATGAGTTTGGAAGTTTTCCTTCCATTTCTATTTTTTGGAACAGATTCAAAAGAATAGGTGTTAACTCTTCTTTAAATGTGTGGTAGAGCAGCACTATTGAAAATAGCCAAATTATGGAAAGAGCCCAAATGTCCATGAACCAATGAATGGGTAAAGAAGGTGTGATATATATATATATATATATATATATATATATATATATATATACATACACACACACACACACACACATACATACATATACACACACACAATGGAATACTACTCAGCAGTCAAAGAGAATGAAAGCTCACCATTTGCAACAATGGGAATGGAACTAGAGTTATTATGCTAAGTGAAACAAGTCAGAGAAAACAAATATATGATTTCACTCATATGTGGAATTTAAGATACAAAACAAATGAACATAAGGAAGGAAAGGAAAAATAACATAAAAACAGGGAGACAAACCATAAGAGACTCTTAAAGACAGAGAATAAATTGAGGGTTGCTGGTGGGGTGTTGGGAGGGTTGATGGGCTAAAGGAGTGATGGACGTTAAGGAGGACACTTGTTGGGATGAGCACTGGGTGTTATATGTAAGTGATGAATCACCTAATTCTATTCCTGAAATCATTATTACACCACATGCTAACTAACTTGGATTTAAATTTTTTTAAAAAGGGCACCTTTAGAGGTTTCCAAAGGCCATACCCTCTATTCTAAAAACTTGCAAATAACAGGAGAGAATGGAGCATTCCTAAAAGGAAAAGCAAGGGCAGGAATTACTCTGCTAGAGAGCAGGGCTGTCCACAGGTCATCAGCGGGGACAACAGCTCCAAGTGGTGGGTGAGGATGGGGTCGGGCTTCACACTGGGCTCAGTCTGGAGCTTCCATTTCTCTTGCTACTTCTAGTTCTTAGAGGGCCAGTATAGCTTGTCTGATCCCTGGCCTATGGTCACTGATGTGGGAGATGAAAGAGCCACCATAAAGACAGGAATGGCTTCAGTTAGCTATCACCACAACAGGGCTGTGTAACAAACAACTATGAAACCTCATGGGCGTACCACAAGCAGCATCTATTTTTGCTCACAGGTCTATAGGTCAGCACGGCAGTTCTCCTGATCTGATCCTGGCTTGGCAGAATTCCCAAGTGCGTTTGCATTCAGCTGAGGGTCAGCTACATGGCCCTGCTGACCTTGGCAGCACTCTCTCACACGCATGGGGCCTCGGTGTGGACAACTGGGCAGACTGGCTTTGCAGCCCGGGTCTCATCCTCCAGCAGGCCAGCCTGGACATGTTCTGTGGCAAATGTAAATTTCCAGGACAGAACAGAAGAAGCCAAGGCCTCCTGAGGCCTCAGGTCAGAACCGGCACATGGCCGTGTCTGCCTCTTTCCGTTGGCAAAGGATGCCTCAAGGCAGCCCAGATTCAAGGTTCTGGGAGAATGGACTCCAGTTCTAGCTGCAAGAGGTGTGGATACATGAAGCAGTAGAGAACTGGGGCCATTTTTTCAGTCAACTTGTCACACTTCTGTCCCTGGTTTAAGTGAGAGCTGGCCCAGGCTATGCCCTTCGACCATCTCCCGTGCCATCTTGATGCCATAGGTCCCGTGTGGTCCTCCTGACTTTGCAGAGGCCTCTAGGATGATAAGTGACACGAACCTGAATCCGGAAACCGATGCACAAATTCTCCGTGCCTGTGCTACTTGAAGACCACCCTGTCCGCACACACGCACACACACACGCAAACATGCTCACACAACCTCACACACATCCTTATACACGCATAACATTTTCACACACCCATACATTCCCACACTCACGTGTACCCACGTTCAAATGCACAGTCACTTATGCCGATTCACTTACACACATCACATGTGCTCACACTCACATACACTCATGCATACTATACATGCTCACACGTACACATTCACACACACAGGTTGCAAACATACTCACACACCCATCCCCATGCCCCCACCGGCTCACATACTCGCCCCTCCACTCACACACGCTGCCCCCTGCCGCCGGAAAGCTGTGCACCTGGCCTCTCTGATCTAACGTGGGGCAAGTTCAGGGGAAGGAAGTCTGCAGCCTCCTGGTGACTCTCAGAGCGTCCCTCCTCGCTGCAGGAGGGTGAAGGCCAGTGTGGATCCCGCTCACGGCTCTGGTGCTAACAGTGGGACCCCAGCAGGCCACTTGCTTCTCTGGGCCTCGGTTTCCCCTTCTGTACACGGAAGGAAGGAACTAAGCGCTCTCCTGGGCGATTCCTCAGCTTCCTCAGCCCCTGCCAGGTGGGTGGAGGGCTCAGAGCCAGGAGGGGCTTGAGAACCTCCCAGAGGCAGCAACTCCCCCAGCAGAGCGGGTTTCCAAGCCCCACGCGAACAGGAAGGCTTTCACAGGAATATGTGTGAACTCAGAAGAGGCGAGCAGAGGCAGCAGGGAGCGAGCGGCGTGGGCAGAGCGGAGGAGGCAGCTCGGTGAGTACCCCAGGCACAGCGGCCAGCTGCCTGGTCCTGGGGGGAGAGGGGGTATACTGGGAAGTGGGGCAGGGGCATCGGATCCCACAGGGATTGAGGAAGAGGCCACTGGGCCAAGAATTCTGTGACCGGGGTTCTTACCCCACCTGGCAGTAAGAGGGGGCAGGACAGTTCCCTCCCGGGCCCCATCTGAACTACTGGCCTCCCGCTGACTGGCACCTGCCGGCTCAGGACCCCCAGTGGTGGGCGAAGGAGGGACATCTGTCTGCTCTCCTCAAAGCCAGTCTGAGATGACTCAGGTATCCCGTAGAGACCCTAGGACCTTAATCATCCTTCTGGGGATATGGAGTCTTCCTCTCCACCCCAAGTGGGGCAGAAAGATGATTCCGACCCAGACATAGGCACCCTGCCCTTTTGCTTCTCCAAGGGAAAGAGAAGGACGTGCAGGGAAACTGAGCTGGAAAGGGGCTTAGGGCAAATATTGTCCGGACCCCCATTCATAGATGGGGGAAGGGAGGCCTACCCAAGGGAAGGGGCTGTCCCCGCCCACAGGTCCTCAGGGAGTGTGCGCAGCAGAACAGAGCGGGACCCTGCTGAGGGGCCAAGGGGCGGGCGTGGGTCGCTCTGGAGGGTGGAGGGTGTGGGGAGCGGCGAGGCCCGCCCTCCTCCATCACGTGTTATGCATCTGCTGGCGTCCTTTGCAGGCCAGTGGGGCAGATCCCGGAGGGCTGGGATTGGAGGAGCCTGGTCGGGGGCCCCCCCTTCCCCTCACCCCCACCCCCCAGCCCCACCTCCACCCCGGCAGCCCGATGCCACAGGGTCGGACTTAGAAGGCGCACATTCCTGCCTGGTTGACAGTGGCGGGGTCTGGAAGCAGGGATCTAGACAGGGGAAGCGGACGGGACATCCTTGGAAGCCTAGAGCACCTCCGTTGCCACCAACATGGTAGCCACACATTTGACGGATGGGGAATCTGAGACCCCGGGGAGGTTAAGCAACTTGCCCCAGGTCATGCAGCTGACTGAGCTCGTAGAGTGGTCGGGTGGATTCTTCCCGGGTTAACCCTGGGCACTATGACCTTCACCACTAGGCAGAGAGGCCTCCTCCTAGTTGTGCAGCGCCCCCCCCCCCCACCAGATGTGCTCCTGCACATTTTTACCCAAGCCTTCTTCCTCTGGAGCCTCTCTCCTCCAGCTGGTAACACCGCTCCATGCTGTTCCAACTGTGAATGAGCAAATCTGCTTCTGGCTCCTCATGAATAAAGATGATGTGCTGAGATGCTCACGAGACAAGTCCTGGCTGCAGGGGGGCGGGAAGGGTCAGTCTATGACTCTGTTTGCAGCCAAAGGCAGTGAGGTCCATGAGTTAGTGCGGTCGAAGACCAAGGACATTGGATCAATGCAGGGAAGCCGGTGCAGTCAGTGCCCTGGGGCTCGCTGAGGCCATCTGGGGCAACCCCTTGCCCCAACGGTATGACCCCTAGATCGAGGTGGGGGCCGCAGGGAGTTGGGGAAGAGCAGAGGGTAGAGTCAGAGGGCCTAGGTCTGTGCCCCCACTCGGTTCCCCTTCCTGACCAGGTGACCCCGGGCAAGCCACCTGCTCATCTTCAAAGAGACAGGTAATGAGCCCCGCCTCCTGGGTGGAATGTGCTGGGCCGCTGGGCCCCTGCCTGTCCCGGAGGGTCCTGGAGAACAGTCCCCAGCCAGGGCACCGTTCACCTCACCCCAAGCTCCAGAGCCGCAGAATCCGAGTGCTGGCAGGGGATTTAGGGACCCACCATCCCCCGGCCCCATTTTACAGATGGGGAAGCTGAGACGCATGAAGAAAAAGTGACTTGCCCCCGATCAGACACCTCACTTGATGTCTCTGAGCTCAGTTTCCTTACCAGCAAGATGGGAAGGAGGATAGTATCTAACTCAATAGGTCGTTAACAACAGGAGAAGCTGGACCGGCCCTGTGCTGGGCGCCAGGTGGGGCACCCTGTCTTATAAAAACAGTGACTGTGTCGGGCAGAATCAGGGCAGCCCCGTGGCTTTTCTGGATGCTCTCAGAAGAGACAATCAGCCCCAATTTGCCCACCTGGGGGCACCGGTCTTGTGTCATGTCATGGCCAGATTTAGGGCGCGTGGTCCTCAGCCCGGCACACCGCATGTAACAAGGGGACTTGGTGCATCTTGTTTTTCCACCGGCTTCCCCTCCTTCCCCCTCCCCCCCCCCCAGCTGGGGAACGGCAGGGGGCAGGGTCTGGGTAATGGGAAGGAGAGGTGGGGGCAGGGAGACGGGTACCTGACCGCTGCTCTAGTCAGCTGGCTTCACCCTCCCTGACACCGATTCTCTGCAGAGGGGTCTTATGGGATCTATGGAGACACCCCCGTCTCCTGGGAACCCCCCCCCCAGCTCCTCCCTCCGGTCCAAATTGCAAGGGATGCCTATCAGTTTCTCCAAGCCTCCCTAAAGCCAGCAGTCATTCTTGTCTCCAGGTGAACACACAGTGCCCGGATCACTCTAAATGTTCCCTCCCAAATCCTCTCTCAGTCTCCACTCCCCACCTTGCAGATGCAGGTATGACATCATCTAGCAGGTCCTCAGCCCCCTGCTTTTCAAGTCCCCCACCCCGGGGCCATCCGTGGCATAGCTCACCCCTAGCATGGTCTCAGCGGAAACCTCTGTTTTAACGTCTCTGACAAATATGCCCAAGGGCGTGGTCCACAGCCTGTCCCTCTCGACCACACCGCTATTTCTGACCCTCCGTGTACCGGTCTGCAAAATGGACTAACACCTACCTCGCAGGGCTGTTGTAAAGGTCCATGGCTCCCGTACAGATGACAGTTCTTTACAAACTGTAAAGGGCAGTGCCTACGAGGGGCCAGCACTACCCCTGCTCATTCAGCCACTCGTAACTTGCCTATTGGTGATGTCTAGGTGTCTTCTGCATCTGTCACAGGCAGTCATGTCCCCTGGTGGGCACCCTGTAAACTCCTGGAGGCAGGGGACCATGACTCTCCCTCTTTTCCACCTGCCTGACCTTGGCACACACGTACAGTGTTTAGGCGAGCTGGCTGATTGGTTGGCAAAGAAAGAAGAATTCTCTTTCTGGGTGTCACAGAGCTGGCAGCACGGCCCAGGTGCAGCAGAGGGGTGGCCCCCAGCCTGAGGGTGCCGAGGTGCTGGTCGAGGCTGCAGGGGTGGGTAGAGAGGAGAGATTGCGAGTCTCAGGAGCTATGTGACACATCCCGAGGGTGCCGAGGTGCTGGCCGAGGCTGCAGGGGTGGGTAGAGAGGGGAGATTGCAAGTCTCGGGAGCTATGTGATGCGTCCGTGCTCGGGCAGCCCCACCCCGCCCGCCTTAGCACCCGAGACCCTATTTCTGTAGGTGTTTTCTCTTCTCCGGAGGAGGGCGAGGTCTCACCTCCCGCCCCGGAGACGTGTAGTTAATTCCGACTCGCTCCCTTCCGGGGGCTGTTCAGCGCCCAGGAGGAGCCCCAGGGAAGGCTCCTACACGAGCCACAACCTGCCCTGGGTGTCCGGGCAGTGTTCACTGTCCCCGTCCCCAGTGAAGCCACAGTTCCACAGACAAAGCGGTGAGGTTTGTTCCATTGAAACCTTGTGTCCTTCTACCCTAAAATCCTGTCCTTCTCTGCTCTCGGGTGTTCCTGATCCTTTCTAGATGCTGGCGAGAACCCGGGTGGTTTCCAGTGAACTGCCTTGGGGAGGCAGAAGGTTGGAGGCTCGCTCGGTCGGTTGTTTTGAACGTGCTTGCTGCTCTGCAGACTCTAAGCATTTTAGAAGCATCACTCCAGCGCTGGCCCCCTCCCTCTGACAAAGGCAGGGGCCAAACCCAGGAGTGAGCCAGTTCCTCAAAGTCGGAGGTCCTCCTCCAGGGAGGCAAGAGTCCAGGGCCCAGACCAGTTCTTCCACTGAGGTGCTGTGTGACTTTGGGAGACACCCTCACCCTCTCTGAACCTCCGTTTCCTCATCTCTAAAACAGCTAATAGCCCAGGACTATCTCTCCCTTAGAGGAAGAAGAGGGTTCACTGTTCCATGTTCACACACCACATAGCAAGGACCTGTGGGGCCGGCGGTCCCCCTCGCCCCAGACTCCTATCCTTCCGGGGTCAGATCCCTTCAACCTCCCTCCACCAACCTCTCCCGGCACTGGCCCTGCTCCCCACTGCGAGGTGCTGTGAGGGCAGGACGTCAGTCTTGACTCACCTCTGTATTCTCAGCCCCTATATTTGGTGCCCATGATAAATAAATGCTCATTAACCATCTGTAGGACTGAATGGCAAACTTCTCTTGCTTCTCCTCTTAGACGCTAGGCTCCTTGGAGGACGTGGGCTCTGCGTCTGACCCGCAGTTACATTTATTTCTCGAGAGTGTAACAGTCAGGAGAAGCTAGGGGATGCTGCTGTAACAAACAGCTCCATAAAGGTTTATCTCTGCCTCGTGTTCCTGTCCCCTGGGAGCTCTTTTCTCCATCATCCTCACTCAGGGACCCAGGCAGACAGAGCAGCCTCTGTCTGGGATATTGTTAGTCACTGTGACAAAGAGAAAAGGAGCCCTGTGGTGTCTTTCTCTGATACCTAAATGCCTCCACCCAGAAGCTGTATGTGTGTGTATGTCCTTCCAACCACATTTATTTAACAAAAACAAGTCATGTGGCCACACCAAATATATGGTGCCCAGATTGGAAAAGCTAGAACAACGAGCAAACGGTAACCATGGCTGCCACTGGGGCAGCAACGGGGGGACACGGGCAGGCTTTGGAGATGGGCTAACTTGGACTTGAACGCTGGCTTTGCCATTTAGCAACCTTGTCACCTGGGGCAATCCCTCTACTGCTCAGAGCCCCTGTTGTCTCGTCTGTAGAATAAGCCTCCAACAATTATCAAAGCATCCTTCTGAGGATAAGAAATACCACTTATGAAGTGCCTAGAAAAGAGTAAGCCCTCAAAAAAAAAATATATATCTGAGGGCACCTGAGTGGTTCAGTTGCTTAAGCATCCGACTTGTGATTTCTGCTCAGATTATGATCTCACAGTTCGTGAGATCGAGTCCCACACTGGGCTCTGTGCTGACAGCATGGAGTCTGCTTGGGATTCTCTCTCTCCCTCTCTCTCTCTGCCCCTCCCTGCTCATGCTCTCTCTCTCTCTCTCAAATAAACATAAAAAAAACTTTATTAAAAAATCTATCTATTATAAGCTCTTGTTAACCTTGTAGCCAGCAGCGTGAAGCAGGATAGAGCTCCATCACTGTGAATTGGTTTAGAAAGTTCCAGAGACATTCACGATGAGATGGGATCGTACCAACATTGCTTTGAAACGGGAAGCCGGAAGGGGCGCCTGACACCCCCACAGCACTTTGCCAATTTCCAAGACTCTCTTATCCATCCATGAAACTCTGAGGCAGGTGCACACCCATCATTATGCCTGTTTCATAGGCTCGTAGACTGGCTGGGAGCAGTTCAACATCCTGCCCCAACACACAGCAAATAATCAATATCAACAATAGTTGAAGCAGTAGCCAAAATTTACTGAGCATTTCTTATGCCCGGCACCATGCCAGGCACTGTTCTGAGAAAGGGTTGGCAACCTGCAGCCCACAGATGAGATCCAGCCCCGTTTGTCTTGGTAAATGCAGTCCGGGCATGTGTGGCCTGTGTCCTCTTGGAGCTACTGTGGAACCTTCGAGATTGCAACAGAGCCCCTGGGGCCCCACGGAGCCCAAAATGTTTATGGTCTGACTCCTTACAGACATTTGCCAGCCCCGTTCTAAGCAGTTTTCGTATCTAGTAATGATCATTTCAGTGTGAGTTTCTAGGAACGAGAGCCCCAGGAGAGTGGGCGCTTTATGGGGAAGTCACAGCATAACCGGTGTGCAGCTCGGTGCTTGCCACCGCACATTGTCACTCCTCCCAGGGTGCGGGGAGCCATGTTCGGAAGCCCTTTCGAAATGACAGATGACTTCTGTCACCCCCTAGACACCGGCAGACGTTTGCCCTGTGTTTCCGCATCTGAGTCCTTGGCGGGGTGCCTCCAGCCGTGGAAAACTTTGCGTAACAGCCTGTGGGTGCTCGTCACTCTGTTTTCTGTGCAGCAGGCCCTACACCGTCCACCGATGTAGGTTGGATGCATTGCAAATAAGTGGCTCAGAGGCTCCCCAGGAGACACACACGTGTTTTGAGCACGGTCACCCCAGGACAGGGAGGCTTGAGCCCTCGTCAGCTGAGCCTTTGCAGAACCACAGAGAATTTGCTGCTTGGTCTGTGTGCTGGCTCTCCCCCAGAGAAACGGGTGTGATAGCACTCAGAGCACAGGAAAATAAGGCACTAAAAGTAACTTTTCAGGGCGTCTGGGTGGCTCAGTCAATTAAGCATCCAACTCTTGATATCGGCTCAGGTCATGATCTCACAGTTCGAGGGATCGAGCCCTGCATCGGGCTCTGTGCTGACAGCATGCATCCTGCTTGGGATTCTCTCTCTCTCCCTCTCTCTCTGCCCCTCCCCTGCTCTCTCTCTCTTTCTCTCTCAAAAATAAATGAATAAACATTTTTAAAACATTTTTTAAGAGGTAAAAAAAGGGGCGCCTGGGTGGCGCAGTCGGTTAAGCGTCCAACTTCAGCCAGGTCACGATCTCGCGGTCCGTGAGTTCGAGCCCCGCGTCGGGCTCTGGGCTGATGACTCAGAGCCTGGAGCCTGTTTCCGATTCTGTGTCTCTCTCTCTGCCCCTCGCCCGTTCATGCTCTGTCTCTCTCTGTCCCAAAAATAAATAAACGTTGAAAAAAAATTTTTTTTAAAGAGGTAAAAAAATAAACTGTTCATTGTGACCTGTTTACATCTATTTTTTTAATGTTTTTTTTTTTTTGAGGGGTTGGAGGGGCAAGAAACAGAGAGAGAGGGAGACAGAGGATCCCAAGCAGGCTCTGAGCTGTCAACACAGAGCCTGACATGGGGCTCGAACCCCTGGACAGTGAGATCATGACCTGACCCAAGGTCAGATGCTTAACTAATGAAGCCACCCAGGTGCCCCCATACATAATATTAAAAAAAAAAAAAATCTTATGCAAACAGCATTATAACACATCAGTCTAAAAGACGGCTTTAATCAAGTTGGTGTGCATTATCTCATCTAATTCATGCCAAACCCTAGGAGATTGATCATAGTGGTATTATCCCCACTTTACAGATAAGGAAACGAGGCAAGGGGAGGTGGCCGTCTTGTCCCATGTCTCAAGTAACAAGGGCAGCCAGGATTCAAACGCTGACCTCTGTCTCCTCAGCCTGCACTGAACCAACCGATGCCAATGAGAAGGCTGACTTTTTAATGTCTCCGTGTGATCTGGCAGATTCGCTGGTCGCTCTTCTGTGCCCGAGGAAGATCACCTTCTGGCAGCTGGGTGCTTCTCCCCAAAGTGTTCACTCGGGTCAACCACACACAGCGCTTCCATAAGGCATGCGTTTCTCAGCTACATTAATAGCAGTTGTTGGGGTGGCCAGAGAGAAAGCGTCCATGGCCAGAAATGACCCAGGGGCATTACTTACACAAGCTCATGAGCCCGGGCTGAGGGACAGGAAATGGCAGGCGGGTAGATCAGCTCTGCCCCATACTAGCTGTGTGTCCTTGGGCAAGTCACTTGCCCTCTCTGGAGAAGAGAGGCGGTTTAAGTACATGGTCCTCCTAAAGGTCCTTTCCCTGTAATACAGCACAGAGACTGAGAGCGGGGCCTCTGGGGTCAGAGACGGGAATTCAAGTCTTGGCCCTGCCTCTCCTAGAGGCCTTGATCTAGGACATCCCTTCACTTCTTGGGGGGCGAAGCTTCGCCAAGCACAGTCGGTGACTCGGGTGCCATCCTCAGGGACCGCAGTGAGCAGGCATGTTGTTCATACACGGAAAGGCTCTCTGCAAACGTGTAACCAGCAGCATCGTCCTTCTCTCCCGAGCCCTCGTCGCCCAGGCCGTCCAGCACCATGTCCGCAGCTCCCGCCAGCAACGGCGTGTTCGTCGTCATCCCGCCCGGCGATGCCAGCGGCCTCCGCCCGCCTCCAGCCATCCTGCCCAGCCCCTTGTGCCAGCCTCCCGGGGTGATGCAGTTTGAGGAGCCGCCGCTGGGGGCACAGACCCCAAGGGCCACCCAGCCGCCCGACCTGCGGCCCACGGAGACGGAGACGTTCCTGACGGGGGAGCCCAAAGCTTTAGGGGTAAGGAGACACCCCCCGCCCCCCACCCCCCTCCCAGGCCACCTGAGGCCCGTGCGCACAGGTGCCGGGAGGGAGCGTCCCAGCACCGGAGCACTCACGGACACCTCGGAAAGGGGCAGGCGGTCCATCTATACTTAGTGAGGACTTGAAGATTCCCCTGTGCACCAGACAGACAGACCCATCCCCCCTGGAGCGCACAGAGACCCCACCAGCCAAGAAATGGCGAACATGACTCCAAATAGGGTCATTCGGTCAAAAATGACGGATGTGGGACGGACGACGCTAGTGATGGGGGACAGCCAGGTCTCCGTGGGGAGATGGCAGGGAGGCTACAACCTGGAGGCTGAAGCCACGGGAACACGGGGAGCAAGGGGAAGGGCTCATCAGGTGGAGGGGGCAGCAGGTGCAAAGGCCCTGAGGTGGGAACGCGTGCAGCTTGTTCAAGATGAAATAGAAGGTTAACATGCTGGAATGAGAAGAGGGAGAGGAAGAAGGGAGAGGAGATGGAAGCTGGAGAGGTGGGCAGGGGGCAGCTCCTGCGGGCCCATGAGAGATGTCCCATGAGGTCTTTGCCAATCTCAGATGGCCTTGAGTTGTTGGTCTCCGGGCGGGAAGAAAATATCAAATAGGTAGATAGACGGACAGGCAGAGAGGCGGACATATTCATCCTCATACATACATATATAGTGTCTTCAGTTTGTCCCTTGGCCTCAGTTTCCCCAAATGGAAGATGTAAACATAGCTGAGGCAATGGCGGTGGTGATAATGGCGGTGATGACAGCTGTCGTCTCCCGGGCACGCACTGAGCATGGAATCTGCAGGCCCTGGCTCCTTAGATTCCCATCACCACCTTGTGAGACGGCGACCATGGCTCCCGTCGGACAGGTTAGGCAACAGAGGCTTATCAAGGCTAAGTCACTGGCCTGAGGCCACCCAGCTGCTAAGTGGCATCCTGTACCCCAGAATGGCCTGACCGTACAGTTCTGTTTTCAACCCCACCGCTCTGTAGCACGCAGGAGCTCTGGCTTGAACACGCTGGAATTCGAGATTCTACGCTAAAGGCTGCACCACGTCCACTGGTGTGCAAAGGGACCAGACACCGTGCACGGAGACGGGGTCCTCAGCCCCTGGAATCCCGAAGCCTCAGAGAGACCTGGGAATCCATGACCTCCAAAGGAATCCAACAAGACAAATCCACATTGCCGGAGAACCCAGAGAGTGGAAACTACACATGGGTGTTTGGGAGTGTCACCAGTAGACGAACACCAGCTTTCGAGGTGGCTGGCCAGCCACTTCAGCGCTGGGAGACCCCAGGCAAGTCGCTGGACATCTCTGAGCCTCAGTGTCCTCATCTCCAAATTAGGATAATAACACCGACCTCACCGTGGTGGGATTCGAGGAGGCCACGTCTATAAAATACGCAGCACGTTGCTTAATGAGGACGGGCACGGGGCCAGAGGTAGCTGGTGTTCCGTGAGCAGTAATGGCAGGTGTGGGAGTGTCCAGGAGCAGAAGAGCCCGCAGAGGACAGCCGGGCTGGTGGCGGGGACCCCATGCCACATAAGGAAACTGCAAAGACAAAAGATGTGCAGCTGAAGAGAGAACAGGAGAGAATATCCAAGGGGGGGGGGGGTGCCTATAAATATCCAAATCCTTGGCACGCGGGAAGACATGACTATTCCACGTGATCCCAAGAAAACGTTCCCCAGTCATCTGCTCCCAGTCAGAACTGCCCGTAAACGGACCACAGTGGTTTGCGTGGTGGTGGGCACCTCCCCACTGAGGGTTGGGGGGTGCTATTAAGAAGTCAGGAGCTGGAAAGGTCTCCTGAGTTAGGCAGAGGTTGAATTGGGGGGGGGGGTGACCTTCAACGTCCCTGCTCCGTTCTAGAACTCAATCTTTACCGAAAACGTATGGGGGGAAAAAAAAGTGGCAGAACTTACCAGAAGCCCACATGTCCCCTTCCTTGGGAAAACCGTCCTACTTCTGGGAATGGATCAACTTCGAAAAACCCAAATCCGAGTCCAGATGTCAGCTCCCAGCACACAGCTGGAATGGACCGGTGACAGGCACTGAAATGAGAGAGATGCTCGAGGAGATACTCTCTGCAGGATGCAGGGCGACGAGGAGGGAAAGGGTGAGGCATCCGGTGCAGGGAATGTTGTGCCATTGAAACGAGAGCTCAGAAAACCGGGTAGCAACCCAGCGGTGCTGGACATCCACGGGTGAGAGCACAAAGCAGATGCAGATCTGTAGAAACGCGGCAACAGGCGAGGGGTTGGGGGGGGGCCCTCAGATGTGGGAGCTGGCTTTCCTCCTTAAGACAGTCCTTGTTGGTTGTTATAGGGATGTCTCCTCAAAAGAGCAGAATCGGAGTTTAGTTCCAAGCATAAAGGTGGGGGGGGGGGGGGGGGGGTTGGAGTGCAGGTTCTCCCCGCGGCCGGCAGGGGGCGGTGTGGAGCCCGCCCTGCTGAGCCGCGCCTGCTCCCGCAGACCGTCCAGATCCTCATCGGCCTCATCCACCTGGGCTTCGGCAGCGTGCTGCTCATGGTGCGCCGTGGCCACGTGGGGATGCTCTTCATCGAAGGCGGCGTCCCCTTCTGGGGAGGAGCCTGCGTGAGTGCCGGGGGGGCCATCTGGGGCTCGCCTTTCACCTCCACACCCGCCCCCTCCCACATTCCCTGGGGCACAGCCGCCCCGGGAGGAAGGGGCCTGAATCTAAATCCAGCTCCTAACTGCAAACCCTACTCCAGGCGCCACTCCTGCCTAGGAAAAGCTCCCAGCCAAGAGCCAAGAGGATGGGACGCAGGGCTAAAGGGCACTGACCACCTGGGTATTACCTGAATGCCAAGTCTCACCCCCAGAAACCCTTCTACTCCCCCTCATGGGTCTCAGCCCTGCAAGAGCTCCGTCCCCTGGGAGTCTGATCAGCTCCGAACCCCCCACCCCCACCCCAGCCCATTCCTGTGCTCACATCCCGCCCGGCCCGCCTGGCCTTCCACTCCAGCAGAATCAGGGAGCACGTGGCCAGTGGGCAATCTCGAACATCAAGAGAGCACTTCGGGGTTTACGTAGCCCCATCCCAGACCGGAGTCTCCCAGCTGCCCCGGGGACGGGGTGTGGGCGTGCAGACTTGGGAATGAGGCCAGTGGGGTCTGAATCCCAGCACCACTGTGGGTCGCCATGGAGTCACTCAGTCTCCAGGCCTGGCGTCCTCGTCTGAAAAGCATAGTCCTGGCCCTGCCTGTCCTCTAGTTTGAGGAAATCAAAAACTAATGCGAGTAGGAGCTAATTACCAGCAAATGGTGACCATCACTTTGCAACAATTTCCCCTTTAGAGAGAGCCAGATTTGCATGAGATGTGAATGATGTCCCTCGAAAACATGCACCTCACCAGCTACCGCCCTAGTTCCCGGGACAGGCCCCTAGTAACCAGGGGACACCCTTACAGAGAGATCCCAAGGTTGCTGGCCGGGAGGCAGGGAAGGTGACAGCCAAGGGGCCACTGCCCTCGCCCTGGTGCCCACGGCTTTGACAGAGCCCAGGCATGGTGTGACCTGCCCCGTGTCCCGGCCGAAGCCTCACCGGGGTCCCCTCGTCTCCACACAGTTCGTCATCTCAGGGTCCCTCTCCGTGGCAGCCGAGAAGAACCACACCAGCTGCCTCGTAAGTCTGAATGGGGGACTCGGGGCCACGGCTGAGTCCTCTCCACTCTGCCCCTCCCATCCATTCACTCACTCAACAAACATTCCCTGGGGGCCTGCTGAGTGCCCGGTGCCCGAGGACAGCCAGACAGCACGGACACAGGACAGGAGGAACCAAGCAAGATACGCTTTCGACATACAGTACAGGGCAGCAAGTGAGGGTCCACAGACAGAGTGCTCATGGCCCTTCAGAGAAAAGGTCTCTTGGAAGAGGAGGAGGCTAAGTGAGGCCTTGGTGGGCTGGGAGGACTTAGAAATCCGGTGGTGGGAAAAGCATGAGAAGACAAGGAGAAGGCCTGGGCAGGGTTGCCATGGAAACCATGTGTGGCTCCACGAGACCGGGGCAGAGGTCTGGGGAAACAGGTGGAAAGAAATCAGACGGAGAGACACGTGGAAAGAAATCAGACGGAGAGACGCGCTTGGTCGTCATGGGTAGTGGCTGGGACCCCTCTGCGGGCAATGGGAGGCGATGTGGGGTTTGCAGGGGAGCGCATCCAGCCAGCAGGCTCCAGGCTCAGCACAGCAGGGAAGGCCAAGGCCCTGCCCTCCTGGGGCTTACACTCCAGTGTCTGGTAACAGTTACAGACAGTCTGGTAACAGTTACAGATCTGTAAGTAGTTACAGATCGTGAAAAGTGCCACAAAGAAGCAGGGGCAGGGGGGCGGGGGGAGAAGGGGAAGGAATAACGGGTGTCATTCCGCTCAGCCCGGACAGTCTAGGGTCCTGGGGCAGGTGCCACTGAGCTCGCTGTTCAGAGGGAGACAGCCACAGAAGAGCCCGGGGACCAGTATCCCATGGGGAAGAGGCTGGCCGTGGGGACAGAAGCCAGGGTGGGTTATAAGAGATGAAGGAGGCAGAGAAGGAGGACACAACAGAGAGGGAGAGGGGAGGGAGACGAATCAGGGCCTAAAGGAGACTGTGGGATTTATTATTTTAAGGGCCTTTATTTCAGGGAGGCCACTGCGAGCAGAAGCAGGGACCCATTGTCCTATTTGGACTCTCGGGGGCCGTCCGGTGCTGGGCCAGGTGGAGAATGGGTCACAACCGGGCAGGACTGGACTCGGGGACCCTCAGGCTGTGAAGTCCAGGAGCTCAGGGACCTGACTTGTCTCCGCGCTCACAGCGCCTCTGACAGCATCCGGCTGCAGCACATACTTAACAGCACTTGGTTGGATTAATTGACCAATTAGTCGATTTCCCGTGAGGCCAGTCAGGGCCCCATGACCTCCTCAATGGCGTAAAAAAAGAAAAGAAAGGCAGAAGAAGAGTCAGGGATCTTTGAACCTGAGGGGGTCCCACAGTCCCAATCCCCCGATGTAAGGCCAGGGCAATGCAGCCAGAAGGTTCCAGCTGCTGGGTCAAAAGAGCATCAGGTTTCGGCTGCCGAGGGAGGGTGAGCCCTGAGTGACCGTCTGGACCACCCAGACATCCCCTTGACCCGAAGCCCGGGGCCTCCCCGTGAGCGGTTGGCCTACCCTCACCTCAGCACCTGCCCCTAGACTCTCCCCTGCCCCCTGCGCCCTGGAGTCTGCAGTGTGGAATCTCATGGAAGGGACCCCATCACCCTCCCAGCCGGGCCTCGGTGTCCACAGCAGAGGGCCTCCCTGACTCTTGCTTCTGGGGCAGCTGCACCCGCAGGGCACAGGCCTGGGGGGCGGGCACCCTGAGGGTAGGCAGGGACCCTGCTGCAGACCCCGCCCACAGTGAAAGCGGCAGGGCGACCCTGAGGCGTGGGAGGAGCACCGGAGAAGGGAGAGGGGTCAGAAACGCATGCGTCGCGTCCCGTCCCGTCGCAGGGTGGCCGGCCACTGAGCCCTGGCCCAGGGAGGCGGGGGTGGGAGGGCTGTTGCCTCTTCCTCTGTCCTTTCTCCTCCTGGCCTCTCCCCTCTGCTCCTCTCCTTCCTGCAGGTGAGAAGCAGCCTGGGGACAAACATTCTCAGCGCCGTGGCGGGCTTTGCGGGGACAGCCATCCTGCTCATGGATTTCGGTGTCACTAACTGGGTGTGTTGTCAGACGCCCCCCCCCCCCCCCCGGAGTGGAGATCATGGGAGAGCCACATCCAGGAGGTGGGGGGAGGCGAGAGTGAGCGGCACCCGGAGCCCCAGGGCCCTGGGCCCGGGCAGAGTTTGTCAGTCCCCACAGACCCCATGGGGGCATAGACCCCGTGACCCCATTCCCAAGAACAGGCCTGGGGACACGGAGGGGCGGCCCCGCGGAGGGAAGGGGAGGGCACAGGACGCACGGCAGGAGGCCTGGCTCCAGCTCCAGCTCCAGCTCTGCCAGCCTGGCTGTGGGACCTCGGGCAAGTTACCGTCCCCCTGGGGCCCCTTCCTCCCATAGAGCCCCGGGCTTGCCTTGACTGTGGGTGTGGTCCCCAGGATGTGGGCAGGGGCTATCTGGCCGTGCTTACCATCTTCACCATCCTGGAGTTCTTCATTGCGGTCATTGCCACCCACTTCGGGTGTCAAGCCACCAGCGCTCAAGCCAACACGGTGAGTACCCCACCCCCATCCGCCCACCCCACCCGGGGCCTCTGAGGAGGGCTGTTGGCTGGGAAGGCTCTGCTTCCAGCCTCTTCCTTCTTCCTTCGGGAAAGCAATTGGGAGCGGCAACGAGTCCCTCTTCCTCCCCTCTGCGCCCCCCCGCCACCCCACTCTTGCACATCTGGGGACCCAGCGAAGTCTTTGGGGAGGATGGAACTATTCTCCTCGCGACCGCAAGGGGGCGTCAGGACCAAGGGACCAGCGGCTCTGGGAGCCTGGTTGCAGAGCCCGGGGAGGTCCTGGAGGGCAGTACTGTGCACAGAGGCAGTTCGCAGGCCGTGAGGCACAGACAGGGGCATCACAGAGGGCAGCGCACTTCAGGGAGAAATTAGCTTAGCTTCCCCAAATCTGGAGGACAGTGAAGACAGGAAGGGGGGGGCGGGTAGGGCGTTGGTGGAGTAAAGGCGGCCTCAGGCGGGAAAGGCAAGCCGTAGGGTCGGGGTGCTGCTTGGGAGGTGGCTTTGTGCAAACTGGGAGGTGAGGCCACTGAAAGGCTTTGCGCGGAGGAGTGCGCGCTCACAGGGAGGGAAACTAACCCGGAGGGTCGGCCTTGAACCTTGAACACCCAAGGGAGGGAGCCGGGGCAGGGGCCGCCCAGGGAGAAAGAACGCCCGAACTTTAGCTCCTAGAGAAAGGCGACTCTTGTCTCTTTTGTTCACTGCTGCACTCCCAACGCCTAATCGGCCCCCGTAAATATTTTTGAAATATTAGTGGAGCCGGTGAGTCAGCCTATTCTTCCCTTACGGAATTCATTACTAGGGCGCTGTTCTCAGAATGACCACAGGGGGGCACTGTTGCAACACCGCCCGGAGGCACCAGAGCCCTCCAGGACTGTCAGGGGTTCTTTCTTTGCAGCCTGTGATTTTCCTGCCCCACGCCTTCAGCGCTGACTTCAACATCCCCAGCCCCGCAGCCTCTCCGCCTCCCGCCTACGACAATGTGGCATATGTGCCCAAGGAGTCATCCGAGTAGAGGTCACTCCGCCGGTTGGAGTCCAGCCTGTCCCCCGTGGGCCCAGCCTTTCCCCCACCCCCACCGCGTTAATCTGGGGGCAGCCCATCCCCCCACCCCCATCCTCACACATCGTGGCACCCAGGTGAAGTGTTCCCCCGGGGACGTCTGTCCCACACATCTCCCTCAGTGGCTTCTTTCCTAAAAGAGCTAGTTGATGTCAAGGGTGGGTGTCCCTCACTCAGCTCCCTGGGCCCTGTCACCCTTCTGGAACTGTCCCCATGTGCTGCTCTGCATTTCTCTCGGTTTCCTCGGGGGAATCCCTGGCCTCACTGGCAGACAGGTTCAAGGCTGCCCTCGGGTCTTGGGAAGACCGTTAAGCTCAGGAGCCCAGAATCCTCCAGAAAAGAGTCCAAGTGCTGAGGCCACACAGCTGGCCGTGGCCTGACCTCAGGGCTCCAGGCTCCAGGACCAGCTCTCTGCTTTGCAATCATGGCAATGTCATGAGCCTCAGTTTTCCCACCTGGAAACTAAAGCATTAACTACATGGCATCCAAGGCCCTTCCCAGGGCTCCTCGAAGTCCTGGTCTAAGTCAGGCGATGTCCCCCCAGGCCCCTGGAGAAGCTCATTTTCCTTATGTATTAAATGGAGTCAGGTTTGGGGAGGGTGCAGGGGAGGGCTGAGGCCAGCCCACTGCACCCCAGTCAGCATCCACAGGTGCACAGCCATGGCAGCCCCTCCCCACCGGGGACCAGAGCTTCCCCTGAAGGTCACTGTGAGCTGAGCTGGGGTCTGAGGCAGAGGACACACCCCTACCAGATGTCAGAGGTCCTGGTGGGTGGCTCGTCTCATCCATACCACAGAGGGAAATAAACAGAGTGGCTTTGAACTGGTCTCACTGCAGTGACTTTTTCTTTTTAACCACAGGGGCTTTGAAGGCTTGTCCCATATTTATCAGAAGATCTGGGTCCCCCTGTCACAGAAAGGGGGCATCTGTGGGAGCTGGGGTCTGGGTGGGATGATCCCGGCACTTGGTCTGGCCCCACCTGAGCCCAGACGAGCAGGCATCCATATCCCCATTCTACAACTGAGCTAGAAGAGGTCGAATCAAGTGCCCAAGGCCACTGGGCTAGCGAGAGGCAATGCTGGGATTTGAACCTAGTTCCTGCTAACGTCGGAGTCCGTGTGTCACCACACGGCTCTCCAGGTCCAAAACCAAGTGCTTTCCACCAACCCCTGCCCCTCCTGCCTCCTGCTTTTTCATCCCAAAGACGGGTTGGCTGCGTTTCTCAGCACCCACACTTCTTCATCTAACAAGCTCCTGCTCCTGCTTCAAAACCCTATTTGACTGTTGCCCCTTCCGTGAGGTCTTCCCAAAGGCAGGCAGTTGGCTGGTGCCGTTCAGCCCTTTCAGGAAGCCCTGGCCCCCAGGTCCTGCGAGTGCAGAGTTGGGGTGGGGTTACAACCAGCTCTGGCTTTCAAAATCCGTAGACCAGATCGGAGGACTCACAGCGGGCAGTTTTGTGCGGTTTAATTTTCCAAGTGTGAAAATTGCAGCGTGTCCCTTCTCTCCCAGCTTGAAAGCCACCCACCCCAAAAGCCTTCAACTACGGGCTTCCTTTCTCTCTTTTTGATGGAGTCTGCTTCCTCCCTTCCCACTCGCTCTGCTGAAATTGTTCTCTCCAAGGCTGCTGCCATGCTTGGTGACCTCCTTGTCACCAAGATCAATGGGCTTTTAAAAAGCCTTGTTTTAATAACGACCGCTCCATCCATCCCTTAAAATTCACCTCCCCTGGACTCCTCTGGGCACTGCACGCTCCTCGGCAAGTGCTTCTTGAGCACCTGCTGTGTGTCCGGGCTCTAGGGACACCGGGAGTTGGCCAACGTCTCTGTCCTCGTGGCGCTTACATTGGCTTCCAAATCTGCCTCCCACCCAGACCTCTCCTGCGAGCCAGCTCCAGCATTGGCTTTCCTCCCACCGACAAGGAATTTGCAGCCTCTGTTCCAGCTCAAGCCATCTTCCCTCCTGGGTCCCCTGTGTCAGTCAGTGCCCAAGGCAGAATCTGAGAGCCATCTTGGTCCCCGCACATTCATCCCCACGTATGATCACCCACGCGATTCTCCTGGCTCTTTCCAACTCGGACCCCTCCCTCCAGCCTCCTCCCAGCACCTTTGGACCACTGTCATCTCTCACCCACGTTGTGACATCCATCAGCGGACCTTATAGCCTGTGTCCCTGGCTCTCAGCTGGCTCTGCCCATCTCTAGGCTAGATAACAGCCAGAGGGAATTTTCTAAGGCACAAAAGCCATGGGGTTACTGCCCTGCCACTTGGGGCTCTCCTTTGCCCTGAAGCTAAAGTCCAAGAGTCCCAGGGAGGTTTACAAAGCCCTGGAGACAGAGCCTGCTCCCCTCTCTTGTCTCTCCCCATCCTCCTCCGGCACGTGACCCACAGCCATACTGAACCTGGGAGACCCTTCGGCCTGGAGAGCAGTCCCTGCTGGCCCGCATTCTCCCATCTGCCCCACTGAGCTCCCACCCTCCTTCAGACCTCCGTGTAGATGCCACCTCCTCCGGGAAGCCTTCCCTATCCCCATCCTTCTCTCCCCCCGTCTAGGTGAGGTGGCCTCTGCTGGGCTGTTCACACAGCCACACACCCAGGGTCACATCTCGTCCCCGCCAGGCAGCTGCCTGCCTCCCGGACCCTCTTCCCCGCTGGGCTCTATCGGTTTCCTGCAGCTGCTGTAACTAATTTCTACAAACTCAGTGTTTTCAACAACACATTCATCCTCCGGAGGTCAGGAGTCCTGAGGTCAAGGTAATTGGCAAGGCCAAGTGCCTTGTGGAAGCTCTAGGGGAGAATCTGTTTTGCTTGCTTTTTCCAGCTTTCAAGGCCCTGTGGCAACCCTCGGCGGGTGACCCTGGCCTCCACCTTCAAAGCCAGCAGCCCTTCCGGTCACTCTCACCGACTCAGCTCCTGCTGCCTCCCTCATGGAGGGCCCCTGTGATTATATGGGGTCCACCCGCTAGGCCAGGATGATGCCCCCTTCTCAGGACCCTTAACTCAATGGCATCTGCAAAGTCTTTCTACTGCAGCAGGTAACCAAGTCATAGGTTCCAGGATTAGGATGTGTTCATTGCCAGGCGGGGGGGCGGGGGGGGTCCCTATCCTGCCTGTCACAGCCCCCAAGCTCCTCAAGGGCAGGGCAGACTCCCCGCCCCTGCGGGACCTCCAGCCCATAGCAGCGTGGCCGGCCCATCCTAAGCGCTCCTTAACACTTCTGAGAGTGAGTCGGTTAACGCACGAGGGTGCGGGGAGGGGGGGGGCGGGTGTGCCTGTGTGCGTGTGCGTCGCGTGTTATTTGTGACTATGTGGTGAAGCAGAAACCTCTAACCCAGTGAAAAACCACAGCTTCCAGAAAAACATTCATCCCACGATCAAGGAACTAAAGGTGTGGGTGACGAATTGGTGCAAAGCGGGGACGCACAACACAGGAGGTCACGGGGCACCAACCAGCCTGCAGACGGTGGTGGGTGGGTGTCCCGACAGGAGACATGGACCTTCCCGAGCCGCTGATGGCCCGGCCTCGCCTCTCGCAGAAAGGCTGTCCAGTCCGGCAGGTCTGACAGGCGAGCGACCTTGCAGCGGGCGTGACGGCTGGGTGTGAGGGACCCCTGGGAGCGCACGGTGACTCTAATACTCATACACAGCCCCTGACACGGGGCAGGCACGGCTGGAAGCATTTTAATATTCCAACTCATTGAACCCTCTAGCAACGCCTTCCAGAGGTATTGTGATCCCTGCTTTGCAGAGGGAAAAACTGAGGCCCAGAGAGGTCAGATAATTCACCCGAGCTCTCACGGCTACAAAGTGGTAGAATCAGAGGTAACAAGATGCTCCTGACACGATTGGAGAAACTGGAACACTGACCAGACGTTTGACGCTCAGTAGGTAGCAAGGGCTGGGCCAGCGCAGCTCTCTCTGTGCCGCACGGGAGTCGTCGCAAAACCGTACTGCTCAGGGCTCCGCAGGGTCACCGCGCTGAGCTTCAGTGCAGCCCAGTGGGCACCAAAACCTCACATGCCTTAATTGTTTAGTTGTGACACAGGATCGTCGTCTTTTTAAATATTTTTTAATGTTGCAGATTCTGTGTCTCCCTCTCTCTCTGCTCCTGCCCTGCTCGCATTCTGTCTCTGTCTCTCAAAAAGCGAATAAATGTTAAAAATATATATATATATTTAAAAAAAAAACAGGGGGGTTGCCTGGGTGCCTCAGTCAGTTGGGCGTCCGACTTCATCTCAGGTCATGATCTCACGTTTCGTGAGTTCGAGCCCTGCGTCAGGCTCTGTGCTGACAGCTCGGAGCCTGGCGCCCCGGGATCATAGTCTTTTTAAAGAGTCCTTATCTTTCAGAGATAAATCCTGCCATGTTTACACATGCAGCTGTGGGACCCCAGAGCACTGCTTCCCCATGGGGAGGAGTGGGGGCAGATGGACAAGGTCAGCTACAAGCCCATGACCGCTGCAACCCAGGCAATGGTATGCGGGCGTTCACTGGACCATTTTCTCTACGTTTGGAAATGTCTGAAATTTTCCAAAGCTGGAAAGGTTTTTTTTTAACTTTGTTTATTTATTTATGGGGGGGGGGGGGGCAGAGAGAGAGGGAGAGAAAAGAATCCCAAGCAGGTTCTGCACGGTCAGCGCACAGCCGAATGAGGGACTCGAATGCACCAGCCGCGAGATCATGACCTGAGCCGAAATCGAGAGTCAGGCACCTAACCGACTGAGCCACCCAGGCCCCCAGAAAGATATTTTCAAAGGCTCAACCGTGACTCTATGAAGATTTACAACCTTCTTCACCCCATCTGTCCCGCATTGTAAACAGGTTAAGTTGATTTGCCGAAGGAAATCTGCAGCTGTAAAGAGGGTGCAAGGATTTCTACCTGCCTGGGTTTGGGGGGTGGGGGAAGATGCTCACAGCTCACAGGCTGCTGGGCATGAAGCAGAAGGCGGGGCCAGGAGGGAAAGGATCCAAAGTCTAATGTCATAAAGACGTTCTGATCTTCTGCCATTGTCTCTGTGGGGCTGAGTCGGATCCAGAGGGCGGAGCATGGCCGGAAGCTCCCAGTGGAGGTCCCAGGGCCAGGTGAGTGGTCCCCTACAGCAGGAATAAGGAGGGGAGTGTCTTCAGTCGGATTCTATAGAAGCAGAGCCTGAGGCAAGGGTTTTGTGCGACTGGTTTATGAGGGAGGGCAAATGGGGAGAAGAGCAAAAATTAGGACGGGCAGGTGAAAGAATCCAAGGACAGATGTGGTTTTAGCTGACCACTGGCTTCAGCCTGATCCCACGCCAGGGGTGCTTGGGAGCACAGGCTTGGTCCTGCCCTGAGGCAAAGGGACTGTCCTCTTATTCCCTGTGCCAGTCAGTCATTGACTGCAGATTGGGGGAGGGGTGTAACTAAACTCCCAGAAGGGAGCGGTTAGGAGCCCTTGGCACCAGCGATTGCAGCAGCTGGCAATGGGTGCCCCACCCCCCGGTAAATGGGGAGCGGGGAGCACCAACAGCATCTGCCCCAAGGAGGAACCCACTGCCTAGAACCCACCTGCCACCAGTCATGGACCATTAGAGGTGGGAAGGGCTGTAGCTGTTTCCATTCCAATCCCAGAAACTCTCTCTCCTTCTCTCTCTCTCTCTCTCTCTCACACACACACACACACACACACACACACAAATTATGAGAACACAGAGCCCCAAAGAGGGGAATGGATTTGCCCAAGACCACGCAGGGCCAGTGCTAGAATCCAGGCCTCCTGACTCCACCCTAGAGTGGAGGCCTCCATTTCCTGCTGGCCCCTGGGCTCCTTGCTGGGGACTGTCCCCTTATACCAGCATGCTGTCCTGAAACACTAGGGGAAGCCGGCTTCCAGGAGCTGAAGGAACAAAGGGTACCTGGGCCCTGGCTGGCTTTCCTGGAAACGCCAGGTTGGCTGGGCCTTCGGGGCCTCAGCTGGCTGCGGGACAGGGGAGGGACCAAGGCCATCGCCCCCCCCTGGGTCTCTGGCTGCCCCCCACCCCCACCCCAATCAGCCCATCTCCACCCAAGCAGCTCTGTACCAGGTTCTGGAGGAATGGGACACGGGGTGGGGGGCGGGGGCACGGAGAGGGGGGGCAATAGTGTGTAAGCCCTCTAAGGGCTCGTAGCCCACGCCCTTCTCAGAAAGTGGGAACCTCACAGCAGACAGACTGTCCCTCTGGTTCCCCCAAGTCCCGCCCTCAGCACCCCTCCCTCCCGGTGGCGGGACATCCCCGCAGCAGACCCCTGTCCCGAGAGAGAGTTGTTTGAAATTGGAAGTGGCACCTAGGGATCGCAGTCCAATCCCCACCCCGACCACACACGATATGCGCAGGAGAAAACCAAAGAGGGGGCAAAGAAGGCCAAAATCCCCTAGAACCAAATGTTTGCCAGTTTAAGGCCTCTCGGCCCAAAACCGTTCCACACACAACAACTGTAGGGTCCATGGACTACGAGAAAAAAGGTTCCATGGCCAATCCAGTGTGGGAAATGTCCTTAGTGTTAAAATCGGGTGCTCCCCTACAAGAATTCTCAGGCCCTCCGCTCTGCTAAAGAGGGCGAAGTCGATAACCAGGATTTCCCAGAATTTCCCTTCTGCTCCTTTTCTGTCCTTGTCTGTGTTCCATGGAATACATCTTGAGAAGGGTTACTCTGCTTCCCTGAACACAACCCCCAAGTGGATATTTGAACCCTTCCCACTGCCACATTCTGGAAAGCGAAAGCCCAGGTACGAGGCGCACCTCCGGGGACCGGGGTCTCACGATCTCCCCGGACGACCCAGTCCGGCCGGGGGCATCTTCCTTCTTTCGTGCTCCCCAGTGGCGTCCAGGCTCAGCTCTAAGCCCCGCCTTCCCCTGGTACACCAGAGAAGTCTAGTCGCAGTGGGTGGCTGACTGGATAGGCCTCTGCCACCAGCTGCGCCCCCCACCCCGCGCCCCCACCAGTCCAGCTGGCTCTGTCGGAGGGGCTCTGCCCGAAATGCTGGGAATGGAGAGAACAAATCCCCAGACGTAGCTGGGTCAGGTCACCGAAGAGTCACATCATGATGTCGTGCATCATGGTGAATCTGGGCTCAGCTGCTGGGACCCCCAGCCTCTCCGCTGAATCGGGAACCAGGCCAACGGAGACATTTGTCAGAGGGCCCGGCAGCCAGGGCAGAGCAGTGGCATCCAACCACACAGAGACCCAAACCTCAGGCGCTTTCTTGCTGTGTGACTTCGGCCAAGGCCTCGGACCTCCCTGAGGCTTCGTGTCTTCGTTTACAGAATGGAGCCAACTTCCCGGGGACTGAGGCACGTCACGTAGCATGGAGCCCGTGCCCCCCGTCTGGCCCTTTGGCCCTTGGACACGGTCCCTTCCTTTCCTCCCCGTCTGGAATTTAGCTACCCGGGCCCCTTGTCCGTCCCAGCCTCCCCAAAGCTCTTTCCCCCTCCTGCTTCCCGCACCCCCACGGCAGGAAGCCTACAAAAATGGGGGTGCTCAAGCAGCACCTCCTGAACTCATTCAGTTGGGATTAAAATTGAGAATTAAAATTGAGGGGAAGGTGCGCCCCCCCCTTTCTTTTTACCAAAAAAGAGTAAGAATGGTCCACTTCCGTTACTTGTGAGTCCCATCCCCGTGGACAACTGTCTCCTACCTCGATTTCCATAAACTGGCTCCCCTCCCCTCCGCACCCCACCTCACTCCTGTTCTCCTGGGAAAGACCAGCTTTTCTCACTAAGTCCCCAGGCAGCCCCCAAGCCCCACGTGCCCCAGCATCCATCAGTGTACAACATCGTGACCGGGACCCTCAGCAAGTGGTGATTTCAGTCCCCCGCAAGGTTTTCCCTCAACCTCTCTCTCACGCCTCTTAAAACATCCAGAACGTTTCCTTTCATTCACTGAGGCAACAGTGTGTAAACGATTTAAGCGCACGCACTCGGGAGCCAGTCTGCCAGGCTTTGAGTCCCAGCCCAGTCATTTCCTGACTGTGTGACCTTGGGCAAGTGGCTTAACCTCTCTGGGCCTCATCTGCAACATGGAAACAAGCCCCAGGACTTCCCCAGAGGTTTGGGACAAGGATGACATCGGATAATGCATGTAAAGTGCTTACCCCACTGCCAAGAACGGAGAAAATGTTTGTAAATGTTGACTCACTGTTAAATATTGACTTCCTGGCTCAGCGTTGACCTATAGCAGGTCCTCAGCAGAAGTTTCCTTCCATCCTCTTTCCCATCAAGAGGAACCACCATCGCCAGTTTGGATGTGTTCTGCATGCAATGGCTGGGAATTTGACCCTTTCTTCTGCCCCAGAAGGAGCGGTGTCCCTGCAGTGCCACAGAGGCTAGAAGCGGCCGGTCCTCCCCATCCCCAGAAGCCAGGTTATTCCAGGTCAAACCAAGTTCAGGGGTTACTGAGCAGGGCAGACTGTTCTGGAAGGCCCTGGCCCGGAGAACAGAGGTGACACTGAGTCTGGCCGGACATAAGCCCCAGAAATGAGATGCGTTCTGCCCCAGCCTCTCTCCCTCATCCGCAGCTAAGGTCCTTGGCCCAAGTCCTGGCAGCAGAAGGCTATGGAGTGGCCACAATTATTCCCAGATCGGAAGTGAGGGAGCTCCCGCCATGGCAGACCCCCAGCCCAACACAGCCCGGCCAGAGATACCTGCCCCAGGAGCCGAGCCCACCGGGCTTCCTGCCTCCAGCCTGGCACCAGCAGAAGCCCAGGAAGAGGAGCAGCCTTCTCAAGGAGCTGGGCGTGAGTGCCCACTTCCTGGGGCCCTGGAAGTGGGGGAGGGGGACACCCGGGGAGCCCCGAGGAGGGAGGGAGAGAGGAGAGCCTCCAGCTGCCCTGCTTCACACTCCTGCTCGGATTGAAAACAAAATGCCACCGAGGGGTGGGAGAGGCTGTCTACACCTGCACCAGCACTGGCTCCGTGTCACTCACAGCAAGTCCTCAACAGAAGTCTCTCCCCTTCCCTTCTCTTCCGTCCCCTCCCCCCGCCCCCCCTCACCCCCGCCCTGGGAGGCCCCAGCAGCACCACAGACGGAGGGACAATTACTGGATTCCCTCTCCAAGGGCCCAGTCCTTCCCCATAGACCCACCAGGATCCCTTAGAAGGTGGGCAGTGGGCTGGGATCAGCCAGCTGGCGCAGGGCACCAGCGGGTGCCCCCAGCAGTGGCTGCCTGTTCCCACCCGCCCCCAGGCCTTCCATGTTGTCATCGCTCTGCTGCACTTGTTCTTTGGGACTTACCTGGTCTCTACTGTCACGGATCTTCACCTGGTGGTGCTGAAGTCTTGGTATCCGTTCTGGGGGGCTGCCTCTGTGAGTAGGTACCAAAACACGGGCCGGATGTGGGGGTCCGTGGGCAGGCCTGGGGGACCCCGGCATTGGGGGCTGGACGTAGGTGGGTCAGAATGAGCTACTGAGGGGGGGGGAGCGTGTGCCCACCCCTTTCTCCAGCCTCCGTGCCGCTGCTTCTGTCCTCTCGGCCCCTCCCAGGAGGCCCCTTCAGGCCTGCATCCCAGGGGAGCACTCCCGGGCTGTCTGCACACTCCCCTAACCCGACACACGCATCGGCAGGAGGGCGAGCACGAGCTGGGGACTTGGGAGGGGTCGGGAGGCACCGGGCACAGCTGCATCCCCGGTGTGGGGGCTCGGGTGCACAGGGGAGACCAGCATGGCCAGGGCAGGTCCAGGATGGGCCACGTGGTGGGCAGGGGGAGATCCTTGCCACCAGAGCTCGGCTTTCTCAGACAGTAGCCAGAAGAGAGCGAATTTGTGGGTTTCAGGGGACCCCGACCTCCCTCATGACTGTTGCCAATCTGGCCTGCAGTTTCTCATTTCAGGGATCTTGGTGATAACGACGGACATGGTCTTGAACACTTATCTGGTGAGTGGAAACAGTGAGGTCACTCCCTCCCGTCCCAGTCCCCAGTCCTCCCCGGGTCAGCTCTGTGAAGGGCGTCCGTGTGGAGGACAGATTCGGGAAGCCGTTCTCTGGGATTCGCCGGGAGCAGGCACGAGTCTTCCCGACAGCAGAAGGGTCCCCGGGGCCCCGAGGTCCACCCCTCCCCCACTGCCCTTCCTGGGCCCCAGTTCTGTCCTCACGTCCGGCCCGTCTGGCCTCATGTCTGCACACCGCGGCCCGACCCGTTGTTCCGCAGCGCAAGTCTGACCCCACCCCTCCGTGGCTGTCCACCTCCTTGGTGCCCAGGAGCCCCTGCTTGCCTCCAATAGCAGCAAGTCCACGAGGCCTGCGGGCCCTGGCCCGCTTTCTATCTGCTTCTCATCTCCAGAGACACCACCGGCCAGACAGGACTCTGTCCTCCTCTGTGCCGCCCTGTCCGCGGCCTGAGAACTTTGCCCGCTCCGGGTGGCACATTCTCACCCCGCTCTGGCTCACTCCTGATCATTCTTCAAAACTCAGCCTCCGTGCCCCGTCCTCCTGGTAGTCTTTCCCCACCTGCTATGGCTGGCTTCTGTATCCCCACAGCTTGTTGGACTTACCTGTCTTCTCATCTCTCTGCGGTACACTAAGCCGTGGGGTGTCTGAGCACCTTTCTAGGCACAGGTGGGCTGGAGCAGCCCGGGATGGCCCGAGTGGGCCCAGAGTAAACACCGACACAAGACTGGCCAGATGGACGGACATCGGTGACAGAAGGACCCTTCCTACCCCCTCCTACTTCATGGCCTCAGCCCACCTTCTGCCCCACAAGCCCTGGCCTGGCCCACATTTGTGCCCTTCCGGCCGGGCTGGGCTGGGGCTATCCCCCTGCCTTCTCAAGAGGCATAGATCACAGGGCAGTGTGCTGCCATTTACCCACAGAGGCAGGGGATGCATGGCAAAAACCTGCCATTCCTCCTGGGCTGGGCCCCTTTCGGAACCAGAAGGCTCCCCCTTCCTACGCCTGGGCAGAGGGAGGCTTTACTGCAGGGACGTCCGTCCTGGTACAAGTTGGAGTTTCCATATGTTCACACTCTGTCCATTACAAGGGTTTGTTCTTGATAAGAGGCTCTTGGAATCGTGTTTAACCCAAGACGGTGAGGAACGGGGACATTTCAGGGACCGTGGCGGGTGGGGACGGAGGCAGACCCAGAGTGTGTGAGCGTGGGGCACCTTTGGGGCTCCTTCTGCTCTAGCCTATGGAGAGGGGGGGATGGGTAAGGGGCCATTTGGACGTCCAGTGCCCTGACCAGGCGACATATTTGACGCCAGGATGGTCAAAACCAGCTTGGCGAGGGAGACAGTGGTGGGAACATCCCCCTTCGGTACAAAGTCTGTGGGTCGGGAAACAGCCCTTGGGTTCCCCCAACCCTGTCCCATAGAAGGTGAAAGCCACCTGGGCCCCCCCCCCCCCGGTGGTCAGCTATCTCAGAAAGTCACATTTAAATGAGGAGCCTCGGGTCCAGAGACAGGCAGAGTCTTTCCTGAGGCCACGGAGCAAGCACCTGGCAGGCCTAGACACAGGGCCTAGATCTGGGTCTCTAACTTTTGGGCGACGGTTGTGACTTTTGCTTGTAGAAGATACTTTGCCTGACAGCACACGGCGTCAGCTTCTTCTGCGTGCTAGCGGGCCTCTTTGTCATTGCCAAAGATCTCTTTCTGGAGAGGACGTTTGATTTCCCGATCTGGACCCCGTACCCCAACAGCACAGTGAGTGCCCCAGCCCCGAGGGTCCCCATGACTCCCAGGAAGGTGCGGCCTTGGGCTTGGCCAGGAGGACGCTTCTGGCTCTCAGGAAACCTTCCAGAGCCCAGGCACCAGAGCTGAAACCCTCAGCCAATCTGTTCCCACCCTGTCCCTCCTGAGGCACGGGGCAAAGGGGGATGCTGGCTTCTCACTGGTCAGCAGCAGGGAGCTGTGGGAGGCCTCGGGTCACTGAGTCCGAGCCCACTGTTGCAGGTAGGGGACCTGAGGCCCAGGAGGGAGAGGGGCCCGTGTGAGGCTGAGCAGCAAATTCAGGACCCCCTTCTAGAACGGCCAATTCCCTGGTCAAGGCTCTGTAAACGACATAGCCCCAGTGCCCCCACTATGGGTGAGCCTCTCAGCAGCCCCGCACAGCAGGCTGAGTCTACTTCATTACCCCCGTTTTCGGGGAGTGAACATTGAGGTCCAGAGAAGTTAAATTCATAGACCAAGGCCACACAGTAAGTGTCAGGGGTGCAGCGAGGCCTCAAAGCTGGGCCTACAACTCCGAGCCCAGGGCCCTTCAGCACAGCGTGGGGCCCCTGGAGCAGAAGGTGGGCCCGACACTCCACGTGGTGGCTGCCGGCCTCTGGGCCAGGTCCCTGACCACGGTGGTGGGGGGCTGGTCCTTATCGAGCTCCCCCATGCACACGCATGTGCAGGCACACAGGCAGGCCTACTCACACACACACACACACACACACACACACACACACTCCCCATCCACACGCTCGTGCCCTGTGAGATGTCCCAGCTGCTTGGTGGTCCTAAGCACAGCTCCCCCCGCCCCAACAATAAAAGGCGCTCCTTCTCTCTGAGCCTCAGTGTCCCCATCTAAGTGGGGCTGGATGAGATGCCACTTAAGGCCACCTGCGGTGCCACCAGAGGCCCACAAGATTCTCCAGCCCTCCAACATCAGACAAATAAATGCTCGCTGAGGACCCACAGATGCCGGGAGGTGGGCGTAGAGCAGCGCCTAAGAAGGACCCAGTCCCGGCCCCGCGGAGTCCCACCCGCCCTCCCCCAGGCACACCTGGCGGCCGAAGCCCTTGCTGCCCCCTGTTGGCTGGGTCTGACCCCGACTGCACCAGCCTGAGGGGTGCAGATACCCAGGAGGCCTCTCTCCGTCTCCCTCTCCCCCCCTCCCCTCCAGGTCTACATCCAGAGGCTGGAGCTGGCTCTGCTCTGCTTCTCCTTCCTGGAGTTCTTCCTGCTGAGCTCCACGGCCGTCATAGTCTGCAGGGCTGGCCGCCGGTCTGCAGAGGTGAGGCCCTCCAGAGACGGGTGGGGACACGAGGTTCAGGAAGGGGAGGGGGCAGGCAGGGGTGTCGCTGAGCATTTACTCAGTGGGGGCCACAGACAGAGGCGGGACCACAGTCCAGCCGGGGAGACAAGTCAGGGGGCAGCAAAGGCTGATTGAAGGTGAAAATTGCAGAGTCACTGAGGAGAAAACATCTGTGGGCCAGGGAGCTGTCACAGGGAGATGGCTGGAGGCTGGGCGGGATCCTGACTTGCAGGCAGGGTGGGAGCAGGGACCTCCAGCAGAGAGAAAGTCATGGACACTGGCTTGGGGCCAGGAAGGGGAAGGCCAGGAGAGCTATAGCATGTTGTGGGGTTTGGCTGTGGAGGGAGTAACTGAGGCGGGATTGGGGGGGGGGGCCCTAGGAGACTGAGCATTTCAAGCTACAGGCAATCCCGTTATGAGCACTTTAGAAAAACATGACTTGAAGATTAACACACACATACACACACACACACACACACACACACACACACACACACCCAAAAACCCATACCGTGATTTAGCTTAATCTTCTCAACAGCCCTTGGAGGTAGGTAGTTACTTCCCCATTCTTAAGATCAATAAACTGAGGCTTAGAGAGTTTCCTTCACTTCCTAAGGTCAGTCAGCCCGTAAGGAAATCCAGGAATCAGTCCGAGGTGTGTCCACCCCATGGCCAAGTGCTGGTCTGCCTGCAGGGGGGGACGGCAGAACGGCAGGCTGGGGCCAGGTACATTCTGGAATAGATTAGCTTTGCCCCACGCCGGTGACCCTGACCCTGACCAGAGGTGATTTTCCTAGGCTCATTTCTTTAAAGGAAAAAAGTTCCCATTATAATCTGAACTTTCCGAACACTAAAAACATGTGATCCCGGCGATCCTTCGAGTTCGACACTCGGAGCGATTTCTTGTTAGTGCCATCCGTTTTTCGGGTTTTCACCTGGCACAGATAGGATCGTGTGGCCCTGAGCTTTACCAAACCCCCTCTGGTTGTCCCAGTTACTGCCTGGCTGGCTGGCAGGAAGTCTTCTCGTTAAGACATCAGAGAGCTGGAAGGGGCCTTGAGTCACTAAGGCCAACCCCGCCCTACAGGATGGGGACACCGAGGCCCCCTCCCCAGCTGGGGGAATTCACAGTCACCACTCCCGGATATCAGCATCCGCCGTGTGCTGGGCACTGTGCTAAACACTGCAGACAACTCTCTTGGTTGCCCATTGCCGTGGCCACAAATTATCACTAATTCTGCTTATGCATATGGAAGAGGAAGCAGGAGGCTCAGCAGGGTTAAGTGACTCCCCACTGTCACACACGGTGAGTGGCCAAGCTGGCCCTCCCCCACACGCCTCCGTGCCCCCCTCTGTCTGAGAGAATGGCTCCGGGCACAGGCTTTGCAGCACCCTCGTCACAAACGAGTGGTGAGGGCAGGACAGCAGTCACCAGGGACACTGCCAGCGTGGCCCCTGAAACGTGTTCTGGCGAGGAGGGACCCTGGCAAATCAGCTGGCTCAGCCCCATCAGGGAAGCCGACGGGGCAAGTGATTTGCCCAAGGTCACCTGCACACTAGTAACAGGCTCAGACCAGGGGCCAGTCCCCCTCTCCCTGCTCCCTCCTCGACCACAAGAAGGCGGAGAGAGAGGCACACACTGGCCTTCTGGAAGTCCCTCCATCGTCTCTCAAGCCTCGGTTTCCCCATCTTTGGGGGATCCTTGAGCACGTAAGCCCGTGGATAAGTGCTTTGTGAATGGCCACTCACTCCCCAACTGTAGCAGCAGGGACGGTGGCTTCTCTTTTGCAGGAAGGTGACTTATCCTTTGCTCCGGACACGTCGTCGTGGGGGCTCCAGGGGCCACCGATGAGTCCTCCACCAGCCTATGGGGATGTGACTATGACTTGGGGTGACATGTAAGATGAGCCAGAGCAGAGGTGAGGAGGCCCCGGGCTCCCCAAACTGTCAGAATTCACCGCCTCCCCCCGGGTCCCTTCTCCCTGCACAGTTCCGAAGAGGCGGTTGCCAGAAAGGGGCAAACGGGGCTATTGCTAGACATGTCTGCCCCGTGCTGGTGGCCGAGGCAGAGGCGGCCCCCATGCCCGCAGGCCCAGAAGGGACCCCCCGGGCCCCACCCCCTGTAACATGTCAGCTTCTCAGCTGGACCAGAGCACGGCCAGGTCCTACCCACCCAGGAACAGACCCCAGCCCCCACTCCACCCCTCTACCCTCCCTGTCCGCTGCCCTCCAGTCACTGGCGGACACACGGGGAGCTCGTCCACGGGGGAGGCGTGGGGCGAGTCACAGAAGGGAGCCTCAGAGCCCAGGGAGGCCTGGCCTCCAGACTCAACCCACCGTGAGGTCTCTGGGGGAGCGTGGGTCTGAATCCCTGGATCGGGGGTGGGCGCAGCCGGGGCCTCGAGTCGGATGGAAACGGGGCCCAGTTCTCCCCCACAAACGGTTAACGCATCTCCCTGCCTCCCTGGGCCTCAGTGTCTCCACCTGTACTCTGAGGGAGAGGTAGATGATGGGACCTGGGCCTCGCAGCTGGAAAGCTCAGATAGGAGTCAGGTTCGGGATTCCAGCCGTGATATCCAAGGCTGTGAGTGAGGCTTCAGGTCCCAGGTCCACACCGGCTGGCGCCGCGGAGCGGAGTAAGCCAAGCGAGGGAGAACCGCCTTCTCCGTTGCTGAATGTAGCCTTCCCGGGACAGTCTGTGATTCCTGCGATTTCCGGACTGTATTCTATTCCCCTCATGTTTCCATAAAGTGATTTTTCTTTTCGCCGCGCATTATCGTCGAGGGGAACTTTGTGTCAGCAACACACAGGAAGCCGATACGTTTCCACGAAAAGAAGCAAAGCACAAAAATGATGGAAACGCTGCAAACATAAGAGGAAACTCGCTTGCCACCCCACGCGGTGATCTCAACACCTGCTTCTCTGCCTCTCACCACCCCGGCTTCCCTGAGCCTCCACAGACACTGAGCCACCCCCTTGCCCTTCCTCGGCCTGGACTCTCTTCCCTGGAGAATCACGGCACTCACTCTGCCCAGTAGAGACGGGGCTTCTGACTCTGGGCCACAGCTCGTGTCATTTGCCCCTCCCATCAATCTGTGGTGTAGGTTCTGTCACTATCCCCGTGACACGCAGGCTCAGAGACGTTAAGCAGGCTTCCCGAAGGCACCCAGCTGGTAAGCAGTAGAGCCCAGATTCGGACCCGAGCACCCTGACTCCACGCTGACGGCGCCCAGACGTGGCGACAGGATGGCCCCTGCTCTCCAGGAGCGCTACTCTCACTGGTCAGATGAGACGTGCCCGTACGACAGCCACCACAGTCCACACGGCAAAGTCAGCCCTCAAAGTTCACGGGAACCCCGTCTTCCCAGATGGGTCGTTTGCCGTGTGGCAGCCCAGGTTCGCAGCTGTCCGGGATCGCAGTCCTACAAAACCCCAGGGTGCAGCGATGCCCTCGGGGTCCCCGAGCCTCGCACTGAATATTCCCGGGGTTCAAGGTTGTCTGAATTCTGTCGCCACTTCCCTTGTTGCCACTCCTGGCTGTCACCTCTGGTCTCAGCTAGTGACTTGCCGGTAACCTCTGGTCTCTGCTTCTGTTCTGCTGCGTCTGCGGGTCACAGCTGGCTTTGGAGCAGAATGTCAAGCGTAAGTCCCTGGCCCTGGACGGAGCATCAGAGGACCCAAAGCCATGCCGATGTGTGGGACAAACGGTTAGGACAAAGAATCCGAAGAAAAGAACCTCAAAGCCTGGCTGTCTGGAGATCCCGGGTGCAAATTTCCGCTCAGGCGGTCGCTTCCTCTGTGACCTTGACCCGGCCCCATCCCCTTACAGGGCCTCAGTTTCCTCGTCTGTAAAATGGGATGTTGTACTGGACCGGTGGTTTCGTTTCAACCAATCTATGAAAAGGAGAGTAGAGCGACTCAACTAGGGTGTCAGGTTAGCACGCTTGCTTCCTCTTTCTCCATGTGCATCCGTCTCGTGCACGCACGTCCACACCCAGGCACCCTTGCATCTCCGTTGTAAGCCTTTGTGTGGAACCATCCGGAAGTGGCAGACACCAGGACCCTCCGTCCCCAGATTCTTCTACCGGCATTTCTTCCCGAGAATGTGAGCATTCTGCATAATCACGATAGTATTATCACAGTAAGAAAATTAAAGATGATTCCAGGGTGGGGCGCCTGGCTGGCTCAGTCAGTTAAGCATCCGACTCTTGACCTCGGCCCACGTCGCGGCCTCGCAGCTCGTGACTTCAAACTCCACGTCGGGCTCGGCACTGGTGGCGAGGAGCCTGCTTAGAATTCTGTCTCTCCTTCTCTCTGCCGTTCCCCATCTTGTTCTCTCTCTCTCTCCCTCCCTTTCTCAAAATAAATAAATAAACATAATTTTTTTTTTTTTTTTTTTTTTAATTCCAGGGCGCCTAGGTGGCTCAGTCAGTTGAGCGTCTGACTTCGGGCCAGGTCGTGATCTCACGGTTTGTGGGTTCAAACCCCGCATCAGGCTCTCTGCTGTCAGCTCAGAGATCCTCTGTGCCCACCCTGCCCCTCCCCCCTCTCAAAAATAAATAAACATTAAAAAAAATCTGGGGGCGCCAGGGTGGCTCCGTCGGTTAAGCGTCCGACTTCGGCTCGGGTCATGATCTCGCGGTTCGTGGGTTCGAGCCCCGCGTCGGGCTCTGTCCTGACAGCTCGGAGCCTGGAACCTATTTCGGATTCTGTGGCTCCCTCTCTCTCTGCCCCTCCCCTGCTCGTGTTCTGTCGTTCTCTGTCTCTCAATAATAAATAAATGTTAAAAAAAAATTTTTTTTTAATTTTTTTTTTGTCCATATTTGAATTCCCCCCATGGTCCCAAAAATGTCCTTTACTGTACTTCAGGTTAAACCTGCACCCAGTCAAGTTTCGTGCATTATATTTGTCACATCACTTTATTTTTTTTTTTTTTCATCTAGAACAATCCTCCCACGTTTTTCTCATGACAGGGGCTTTTTGAAAAGAACAGCTGTCTGTGCAGCGTCTGTTTTTTTCCTCACGGTGTCCTTCCCTTGCCCCCCATCCTCCCCTTTCTTGTCACCTGGCAGTGATCCGGAGGCCTGGGTCGATGCAGGGTGAACACTGAACGTTGGGGAGAACTCCCCAGGGGTGGTGCGGGGCCTTCTCGCTGCGTCATGTCCCGAACCCGGGAACCTGCTTGTCCCTCGGTTAGTAATCCCGGGCATGGGGGTCACTGTCATAGCTTGCCACTGCCACTGTCATTTTTTTTTTAATTTTTTTTAACGTTTATTCACTTTTTGAGAGACAGAGACAGAGTATGAGCAGGGCAGGAGCAGAGAGAGAGAGGGAGACACAGAATCCGAAGCAGGCTTCAGGCTCCGAGCTGCCAGCCCAGAGCCCGAGGCGGGGCTCGAACCCATGAACCGTGAGATCGTGACCTGAGCCGAAGTCGGACGCTTAACTGACAGAGCCACCCAGGCGCCCCAACCACTGTCATTTTCTATACCTGCTTTTCCTACAGAGTTGTTGTTGTTGTTGTTGTTGTTTTTAAGAAAGCAAAACAGGTCACATCACTCATCAGAGAGGAAAATGTCGAAGTCGGTCTTTCTGTAAGAGCTGAATGTCTAGTATACGAAATTCTCAAATGTCGCAAACACTAACTCGACAGTCTTATATCGAGTACAGTGATGTAAACTCATTCTTTCTTCTTAAAATTTCTTCATTATCATATATACCATGTGTAAATGAAGGGAAATTGGAAATGCTCCCAGGGCTCATACGATTACCAAACCCCGAAAGGGATTCATGAGCCTAGCGGCCGGGGGGGGGGGGGGGGGGGGGGGGAACAGCGGCCTCGATGACCCTCAGGGCCTCAGCGAGCTCTAGAACTTTAGAGTTCCGCGACAGTGAGCCAGCAGAAAAGGTGTCACGGCCTACAGCTGGCCTCAAGATGCCGCTGCTTAGAGATGTCAGTTCAGTGGTCTTGGGGCAAATAAACCAGAGTGCTCTGTCCCCCGGGTCCCCATGGGGAGTGAGGCCTTCCCCTCCCCAGTGAGGACACCGCCGACCACCCCTGAGCCTGGGGAGGGACCAGCTTTGTGAGCGGTGGGTTCCTGAGAAATGAGCACACACAGAGTCGTGCATGTCCTGGTCAGGGCAGGGGAGATCACGGCGCTCGGGGGGGATAGAAAGTCACTGCAGTAACAACTTCCTGTACCACTGACTCCTCATGGAACTGAGCCTCCACCTTCTCATCTGTAGAATGGGAATGGCGCTTCCTCCCCCCACCGAGTGGTAGTGAGGGTCAGAGAAAGTACCAACTCAGTGTTCCCCGGAGCGTGAGACACGGCGGGGAATGGTGTGGGAGACAAGAACATGGTGATAAAGAACATCAGTGCGCGTGTGGAGGGAGGAGTCCCCTTTTCAATCTCTTTCAATCTCTTGGATTTCTTTTGGGAGAAAGTCTCCGTTTTGGGACTGCTGTGTCGTTAACTAACACCAGCTAATGTCCCTTCACGGGGAGACGGCAGACCTCGCGGGCAGCGAGCATCATCGCATTGGAAAAAAAGATTATAAAAAGGAAGTCCACCCGAAGAGGCCCGTTAAATAATGGTACCAGGCACAGAGAGATCCATAAAAATTGCGAAGGTAGAGCTTGAATGACCGACGTCTGAGAAGCAAGGGAAGCGGACCTGCCCTCCCCACCCCGTTCACAAGAAGGAAGCGGGTTTGCACCCTGCGGCCGAGCTGAGAAGCTTACTCGGACCCTCGAACCTGATTCGACCTCCTGGTCTCGTGGAACTTTTGCACTGGAAGAATCTTCATGGGTGATCTCCCTAACCCCTCGTGTGGAGAAACTGAGGCCCGGGTGTCTGAAAGGTGACCTAGCAGGCCCTAGACTAAGATGGGGCTGGAGCCCGGGTCTCGTGCCGTCGCCCCACTCCCCATGACGTGCCCCCCCACCCCCCACCCCCAGCCCCACCTTCCCTGGGAGTCTGGGGAATGAGTCCAGCAACGACAGCCCCCGGCCTCTCTGGGGTGGAGACGGGCACGAACCATCGCACAAAGAAATGTGCAGCTGCTGTAAGGGGAACAGGTGTGGTGAGGACTGTGCTAGGGACCCGATCCGGAACACCTCCGGGGTGAGGCACAGAAGGCATGAGCGGACCTTTCTTCCAGGCCACAGCCTGGAGCTTACCCGCTGGGCTCCACCCCCCGCCCCGCCCCCAGGGCTGCGACCAGACCACCTGCCCCTCTGCCTCCCCACTGCTTCCGCCCTCCTGGTGCCTTGCATGCATTCAGTAGCAAACGGCCTACTGTGCGCCAGGCCCCTGCCCATCGGACCTGTCAGCGCTCCGCCAGAGTCAGAACTAGGGGGAGTCACACACTGAGATTTGCTGCAAGGCATCGGCTGCCGTGGTTGTGGGGGCCGGGCAGGCAGGTGTATCCTGGGCGCAGCAGACACCGGGGGGGGGGGGGGGGGGGGGGGGGGGCCCGGGGGGCCCCCCCCCC